>NC_056746.1:753819392-754009392 GCF_019279795.1 Protopterus annectens | reverse complement strand
TTGAGACCCATGATGGGTGCTTGGCCAGGTTGTGCCATGAGTGTGGTATGTATGGATTTATTATGCTAACTGTAGTTCAATAAGCAAGAAGGAGTAAAGCATTTACTGCAATAAGGTATACATCATAAAAGCTGTAGTGCAATAAATGGGCAAGTAGAACTGTAGTGCAATAAATGGGCAAGTAGAGCTGCAGTTCAATAACTGAACAATAACAACTGTATTGCAATAAACAATAAACAATGCCAATAACAGAAAGCAAAATAGTGTACAGCAGGATTGTGTTGTTATAACCATTGCAGTAGAGCTGTATAGGTTCATAGGTGTGTACTAGGCTAATGGCCCTGGAGCCTTTACAAGCCTAGCCCATAGGATTACCCTGGCATTGTGTCACCCAACCTTAGTTCCTAGTGCCACTGTCAAGTAAAGCCACTGGAGTGATCCCCGGGGTGAATTTTCTATTTCCCATCCATTCATCAAGATTTCTCATGAAGAAGAACAGTGAAGTGCTCTGCTTGACATGTATGGGAAGTCTATTCCATAGCATGGGCAGTCTCTGGGTTATGAACCTGTCCCTCCAGCATGTTCTGTTGATTGTGGTAATGAGATATGCATTGCTTATCTATGGTAAGGATGCTGCAGTCAAGTGTAACACTGTAATAGTGTAGAATGCAAAACCAATGACCTGTAAACTGTATTGTTTAACTCATAGTACAGTCTAAGGTTTTCTCCTGGCCAATATCAGTCACATAATGCTCTCCGTTCCTCCTACTTCAGGCAATAAATGTATATGGGTGAGGTAGCCCACTATAAGGGCAGATATTGTGTGAACTTCACAGATATTTATCAGCAATACCAATAAAGTGTTAAGCAGCATTGTTGATTCCTACAGAAATCTGTTTTAATAAATGCAGTATGGCAGCATTACATGCATGTGTGTTCTACTGTCACTGCAGTCAAGTATAGCACTGTAATAGTTCTAGAATGCAAAATTAATTCAGTCACATAATGCTGTCTTTTTCTCCAACTCCAGGAACAAAAGGTATATGGGTGAGGTAGCCCATGTTATAAACAGATATGATTGTGGTTACATTTCAGAGGCAAATATCAGCAATACCAATAAAATGCTAAGCAGCATAGATGATTGCTAAAGAAATTTGTTTCAATAAATGCAGTACGGCTGTATGCCATGCATGTGTGTTCTACTGTCACTGCAGGCAAGTATAGCACTGTAATAGTTCTAGAATGCAAAACAAACTCAGTCACATAATGCTCTCTTTTTCTCCCACTCCAGGAACAAAGGGTATATGGTTGAGGAAGCCCATGTTATGAGCAGATATGATTCTGCTAACATTTCACAGACAGTTATAAGCAATACCAATAAAGTATTAAGCAGCATTGTTGATTCCTAAATACATCAGGTTACATATTGCTGTATTATTACAGCTGTATTCCTTGCATGTCTGTACTAAGCTGCTGCAGTCAATGTTAATTTTTTTGCAGATGTCCCCTGCAGTCACAGCTATTGGGTTATATTCCTATGCCTGCCAACTAAACCATGACAGATGTCTAGTTTTTTGTACTGTACACAAACATGCCTCTCAAGTGTCATGATTTCACATAATGTAAGTAAAACTGCCTAATCCATCTGTCACAGGATTACCAGAAAAATGATTACCTGCAATGCAATGTATTACTAAATCCAATTACAGAACACCTTGGCAGTTATAGAAGTCCACATTACGTGAAACTGTTCTGTGTAGTTGTGTACCTGCATTTATTGCTCAGCCCATTCTAACCCATGCTAACAGTTTGAGAGGTATGTAAGTACTACATCAGCTATAGGAGAATTGTAGTCACTGCACTCAGAACTGACACTACATGCCTGTAGAGTATTTATTATCAGTGTTTGTAGGGATATAGTCTGCACTGTCAGTAATGGACTGTTTTTCTCACTCTAGCTCTCTCTCTCCCCCCACCCCTTATCTTCATTTATTTATTATTTTTATTTATTATTATGATTTAATATTAACATATTTTGTTAAACTAACTATATCTTTTCAAAATCTGATGTATTATTGTAATGTGTTATTATTATTTACTATTAACATATTTTGTTAAACTGTTTTGTTGGCCTTATAGTTTACTTCTTGTTGTTGCCATACTGACTGTTATGTTATTCACTGCTGTATTACACATGCTATACATTAATATGTATTTGGATTACTTTAAATGATGTTCCATTCTGTTAATACTAAAAATGGTTTGGTTATTACTACACCACAGCACATCAAGGTAGGCCGCTTTCAGCTGATCCGCTTACCTTGCCTCAACTGGCCATGGAACCAGGTCCCAGCATGTCTGAGACCAAGATGGTGGTGGCCCCTCTGTTGCCCCTGCACTACCTGTGGCATCAGGTAGCACTGCCCCATGGGACAGGACCCGGCCACTGTCTGAGAGAGGTGGTGGATGGGGTGTTGTCACCCTGGATGAGTTGCCTGTCTTGATGCACAGGATAGTCTACCATGGGTTTGACCACTGCCTGTGCTGCATTGAGGGCATGCAGGCTGACCTGGTGTGGAGTCTTACCCTGGTGCCCAGCCTCCAGTACTGCCACCCTCAGTGCAGTGAAGGAGCAATGCCGACAGAACAATGGGTGGCAATGTGAGTCACACTGCTGCTTCTGGAGGCACATGAGACATGGATTCCACAACACCCTCCCTATCCAAGGTGTTCACTCCCTCATGTTTGAAACACTGCCCCTGTCTGCTGTCTTGTCTGTCTTCTCTATCTGCAAATGCATCCTCAATTACCCAACTTATCTCTCCAGCACGTACCTATGTCCCTTCCCCAACATTCTACTCTCACCTTAAAAAATGGGCACCTGTCCCAAAAAAAATATCATCCCATACATGCACAATGAAGGGCAGCAGATGTAGCCAGGGATTGTGCCATCACCAGTGGAGGTCCTGCAGAAGAGCAACCACTCTCAACCACTGAGGAATTTTTGGTGAACCTAGGAACACACAACAGCTCCCAGGTATCCATCACACCATACATTGTGGAGGTGGGTGCCACCGTTTCCACAGCAGAGGAGTGTGCAGGTTGGCTTACCATTATCAGCACTGTAATAGTGTAGCAGACAGTGTGTCAGGTTGTACATACTTTTATGTGGGTGTCAGGTCTTTGTTCTTTGGGGGGTAGGGTTTAACCTCAGTTGTACTTTCATAGTCAGAATGTGACCAATACAACAAGTAACACAGTAGCTACTGTAAATGTGAGATATATGGGCATATTACCTTGCTGTGCTGCAACATGCATTGGTACTGACATTACTTCACAATCAACTTTTCACAGGTGCCTCAGGTATTGGCCAAGGCCATGGTCCTGCTCCTGGTAAGCGCGGCACTGTTTTGTTAAGGGATGTGTATATTCTATTAAAGTTAAGTGGCAGAATAATCCCCTATTTAAACATAGTCATGTGTAAACAGACAAGAATGCTTTTATTTTCCAGTCTGGAATAAGAACCTAAGGATCTTAGACTGGAGCAAACACAGGAGTGTAGTTGAACAAAATGAAACACTTTGGCAGTGACGGTTAGGAGCAGACAAGCCTCCTGGTTTACATGAGGCAATTACTCTAAAATGCCTTTTAAAAAACAAAATGTTGAAAGGAAAATAAATTAGGCAGTGAAATGTGTATTTCAATATATTTGTTAAAATAGGTGTACTAGGTTTTTATGTGTTGTTTTATCAAACATAGTTTCATATTGATTAATTAAAAGGTAAATTTTACTGGTCATGTTTACTTGATTTACTTGAAGTGATTGTTATAAAAGTCTTGAGATAAATGTGTATTTTGTTTTGAGGAAGTCTTTTTTTGGATGAAAGCAGAGTAGAAAAATGTTTGACCACTAATCTAGTTTTTCCTTTTTATTATGACTATTGGTGGATTTTTCGTATACAATAGTGCAGGCATTCATGTACCACTTTTTTCTTTCTTATCACAGGTGACCAGGAGGGTTGGTGTCTGTCCCCTACACAACCTGATGTCAGTGTCTCTTTGGACTCTGATGATGATGGTGGCCACAATGAGGCACAGGTGGGGGTTTGGGGGGGTGAATCTGTCCCAGAGGTAGACATCCCTCTTCTGCCTCCATTGTCACCACACACAGTCAGTATGCCCACACATACTCAGTCCCCAGAGGCCACAGATATTGGACAGTCAAAGGGTGGGGACATTGAACAGGAAACTGTGGCAATGATGACTCCAGTGAATGTAGACACTGGCCATAGCCAGAGAGCTGGTGAGGTACCACATAGTTGGATTGACAGGGGTGCTCATAAGAGTCCTACTGCCCATCTATCACCTGTTGCAAGTGTCACATCACAGGTCACTTGGCAAATGTTTCGGGCCATCATGGGGGCACAGGCATGTTTTGAATGGAACACCAGATATATACTTAGGGTTATGGATGCAGCACAGTCTGACATCCATGACTGCATCCACCTCACTGGGATCACCCTGGGTTGACTGACTGATGTGGTGAACAGAAGGTGGGCTGAGACAGTGTCTGTCTTGGACCGCACATTGTCTGTGCTGGAACGTGTGGTTGGAATTGAGCATCAGACTCATGGACATAGGTCAGCAACCCCATCTGCTGAGAGTCCACATGGCCATGCACAATCACGGTCCCGTAGTGGCAGCACAGCCAGTGCTACAGAGGGGAGTGTACTGTCCAAACCATGACATGGCAGGCCATGGGCTCGTGGTTCTGGGCATTCCCATGGGGGACATAGTCCCAGCAGACAGCAGTTACCATCAGGTACTAGCACTGCTTCTGACCTTGGGTGTGGAGGTGCCAGTGCCGGAGATGGTGAACTGTCAACTCTACCATGTATGGTCCAAAGCTGTTCAACACACACAAATGTAGGGCTAGCACTGAGCTTGACTGTGTACATGCACTTATTCACACACCACTGTCAAATGTAGATTACCTATAGACACACACAGCAGCTTTCCATGGTCCATCTTACTTGCTTCCCTTCCTGACTCACACACATGCTGTCAACCATTTGGGCCAGCCTAGGCCTCCAGCACTCCCACACATCACCCTGTTCAAGTGGAGATATCTGTGCCACATCCCTGTCATCTTCACCATTGATGCAGGGAAATGAAGCTATGCGTCTGATGCACAGGGTAACTATATTAGTTAACATGTACTTGTTCATAGGTTCATAGGTGTGTACCTGGCTAATGTCCCTGGATCCTTTACAAGCCTAGCCTATAGGATTACCCTGGCATCGTGCCACCAAACCTTAGTTCCCAGTGCCGCTCATATAGTGTTTAATGATAGAGACTGCATGCAGGTATTTGTCATGAGTATGCCACATATTTTTGTGTACCTTATGTTGAATGATGTTATAATGGAAATATTTACACAATGTCAGGTGTGTCATGGACCTGTTCCTTTATCTGTTTCAGGAGCCTGCTGGGATAACCTATGGAAACACAGTGGCAATAAAGCAGCACAGGATGGCATGTTAGCACAGCACAAATATGCCTTCAGCAAGGTACAGCACTATAAGTGCATGGCTCCATAGGTTCATAGGTGTATAACAGGCTAACAAGGACAGTGGCAGCATTTAGCATACTCATGCATCCCTAATCTGTGAACAGGTCTGCTACCCTTGAAAAGTGTCACCAGGGTTGTTGGAACACACACATCTACAAGCTGTCCTGACAGAGATGACCCATCTACAAATATCCTTTGTCCAGTACAGACAGTTGCCTGACACCAGTTATGATTGGCATGTTCTGCATCCCATTTTGTAACCTGCACATGTTGTGTCACAGCAGATGTGTGCTTCACATGCATGGTGGGCCTACTTCATGTAGGGCATACTGTCTGTGTTACATACCTGTCTCTCCAGCATGTACTATGTATACCACAGTGCTGTTGTAGGTTTGTAGAACGGGAGATGTGTTAGTCCTATCAAGGATATGCAGAAGGTACACAGTAGGATTCAACACCTCCTGTATGGAGCCATACACATCCCCTTCAAAGTGTTTAGGAGACAGACTACATATGTATGGTCAAGACACGGATTCCATAGGATAGATTATCTACACTGTGTATTGGTGTATCATGAAACCTGTGTGACTGCTACAGTTGTTTGATATGCCTGTGTAGTGACATAGCAAGGGTACCATTGGTGGTGTGTTGACTGCCATGTTCAGTATAGCAGTGACAGTCTGGGATGTACATCCCAAACCTGCCAGTATAGGTTGGTATAAGTTGGACAACAGTGAATGCATCCCCACATCTTACCGACCAGTGAGAGTCAAAGGCTACATTACTCTCTGTGTCCATAACTTCATGTGTAATGGCTCAACTGTGTGTGGTGTGCAAACACTACAATATTTTGCAGGGGTGGATGATTTCCCACAGACTAATATTGTGCAGTCACAGGCAGTTAGTATTTGTCAGTGGCTCAGAGTACAACTGACTGTGTCTTAGGCCATCCTGGATAACTGTTGGTTCTGTGTGGGATTCTGTGACAGCTCCCAATATGCAATCACCTGCTAATGTACTCAGTCCGAGGTCATTGATAGTGGCTGTGACTGCAGAGATGGAATAGGTAGATGGGGTACGCCAGTAATGGAGGATGGTGAACTTCACTGGTGACTGGTGTCATTGTGTCATAGGTCTCCCAATGCTATCTTCCCAGAGTATCACTGTCAGGCACTTGCCTATCGACTAGCTGACATAACACTCTGTACATGATGTACACAGTTTCCAGCAAAGCCTGCTGGCCTAATATTGTAATACCAAATGTGTACACCCACACTGTCTGTGTCAACTACACTCCCTTGTCCCCACCACGTGACATATGACATTCCTACAACCAGTCCCATAACTTTCATATTTACAGAGCAGTCCGTAACTGGCCTCTCACTGGAAACTACACAGCATCTATTGCACATGTCAATATTCCAGGCTACATCACACATGTGATCTGACAAGGATGGGTAACACCATTGGGAAACCCTTGCAATTATACTGACACTACTGGCTATACACCCACTGAGTGGACAATGGCAACTGTTATACCCTTGCACAGAGGTCGTGCATCCATTGTCCAACTTAAATATACCCCTCTTTGTCTAAGTATCCATATCTGTATGCCTGTAGGGGCAATCGTCATGGAGCTGATCAGCACACATATATGTGTTCTACACACAGCTGACTGAATGTATGACAGGGGGAGCATGACTGTTACATGTGGTGGACATTTCCGAGGCAGTCACCATGGACCTGGGTGAGGGTACATCAGGGCATACAACCCCCTAGTCTGACCTATGCCATCTGACTATACCCCCCCGCTCAGGCTATATTTAGAAAGCACCCACTTAGGCATCCACAATACTGTCATTGTAGGGGTCACTAAGTGCCCTATTGCTGGTACATATACACAACATAGGGACATCCACTCCAGTAGCTGATCTGTAAGCAGCAGTGCTCACCAGGGCACAGTCTTGGGTCCTCTGCTGCTAGGAATCCATTCAACCACAATACACATAACTAATGACTGAGTGTAGCTAACAATGTTGGCTGATGGCTGCAAATTGTGAGCATTCACAGACTCTCTGTGGTATGTTACTATCCTGCAAGAGGGTATTGTGCACACATGCCTGTTGACATACTAATGGCCATAAACTCCATACAAATATATGTGTTGTATAATTTCCATCAGTTAGACCTATGTACCTGGTAAGTAGCACATCAGTCACAACATGTGATGTACATACTCAGGGGTGAACGAACTGGGTATGCAGACCTGGCCACACAGGTTTACACCTAATGTGCCTCAGATCACCATGTCTCTACAGTGGTATGGCAAGAATCATATGGCATAACTGAGGCCACAGTCACCTGTAAGTAACATATTCATAACCTCCAAGTACTCTTCCCTCAGCATGCTAATATCTGACTGCAATGGCCATTTGGTGATGTACCTTTCCAAGCAGTACTGGCAATCGCACACAACACTATAGTCCCTCACAAGGACACTTCAAGTATGTGTTCAATGGGGATCATCTGCAGTAATTGTCATTGTCACCTGTGGCATATAGACTACTCAGAGGTGATCTGTGCCTTGCATATGGGGCAATGTGTGACCCTGCTTAATTGCATATGCTGCTTCTCTGTATGAGGCATAGTAGATGGATAATGCACTGAAAGGACATTAACTTCGTATGTGACATTAGTACTACATGCTTGTGGGAGAGACTTGTCTAGCAGACTTAAACCCCCTTCCTTGAAACAGAACCCTGCCTAATGGCACACAGAGCACCTCAGTGCACCCAAGCACATGCCATCTGTATGATTAGCTGGGTGACCATCCTGTCAACATAGGGCATCTGCCTGTGTCCCTCTTACACTGGGGCAATATGTGCTGATCCTGTAACTATGGGTATAAAGATGTCTATGATTGTGAGGGCTGTATGGTCATTATGCTAGTGAAGTTCAAACGTCCTATGGTATCATAACATGATGCAAACTGCTCTAACAGGTTCACACACAAACATGGCTACATTGAAGCTAACACCATTTCCAATCACTGAATACAGGACATGCCAAGGCACACATGTAGTGCATGTTGGCTGTATGTAGATGAGAACACCTACCTATGTAATGGTACATACTATGGATCACAGTACGTGATGCCTGCAACACACCTCATGTGTGCTAGTACTATCAGTTCAGGACAAATTATGCTTGATGACATCAGCAGGCCTTGTTGTGGTCAGACCTTTGGGGGGGCCACATCACTTGCTACAAATAAAATACTGCAAAACCCTAGCTATTTTTAAGTTACTAAGGTGATCATATTTATGCTACCCGACATGCACACACACCAAGTATCCAGAAGTGAGAATAGAACCCTTACCTATCTAGTCTTATACCCTCTAGATCACAGTATTTATCACATATGCCACAACTTAAGTCTGACACTACATTGTCATCTGGTAGTCTTAATGTGGATGACATCATCAGGCCTTGAAGAAGAGGGCAGTTTGGAAGCCAGCAGCAAGTTACAGGGCCAAAAACTACATCACCATTGCAGGTGGATAGCCTATGAGAGCATGGCAGTTGTTTGGCAGGGGTATACACACCCAAACCAAGAAGCCTGAAGTGAAAGTAGAACATCGACATATAGAGTTTTACACATTATAGATCACAGCATTTATTGCGCACACTACAGCTTAAGTCTGATACTACACTGTCAGCTGGTAGTCTTAAGGTGAATGACATCATCAGACCTTGTTGAAGAGGGCAGTTTGGAAACCAGCAGCAAGTTGCAAGGCCAAAAGTTGCATAAACATTGCAGGTGAATAGCTCATGAGGCATGTCAGTTGTTTTATAGGGGTATACACACACATGCACCCAGTAGCCTGGAGTGAGGGTAGAACCCCTATCTACATAGGATTGCACACTATAGATCACAGTATTGATTGCACATCCCACAGGTTGAGTCTGTTGCATATATGATTGCAGGCACAGTACTTGTGCATTACACAAACTGGGTTTGTGTTGAACAACATCTGTGGCCTGCAGAGTGATATTGCTTCATACTGTTATCTGCATCTAGTATCATAGCAGTGGGGTAACTGTTATTATCCTAGCTATGTGTCTGCAGTTACCAGTATGGCCATATGCAGCTGCTTGCAGTTAAATGGGCAAACCTGTAGGCAGAAACAATGTGCCCTGTCCATGCGTGTGTTGACAACATTGTACATTACACCACCTGCTCACCTGTGTCTCTCTACTTGGTGACATCCAGCAGGCACAGGGGTCTGTAGGTAAGTGGATTGTGTACTGTTACGCCCTTAGTTTGGATCTTTTGAGCAACAGTATGGAAGTGGGATAGTGCAAATTTACTCACCATTATTTGTGTATGAAGGACAATACAGACATCTACACACATCTTTATGTAATTAACAGTGATGTATATATAAATATAGCTATGTGTGTGTATGATATGGATATGTGTCATGTAGATATATGGGGAGAGTCTATGTATCATTGTGATATGTATATATAGCTATAGATATTGGTATATATCTATTTGACACTGCATAGCGATAGATATACTATGTATGTGAGAGAGAGAGAGAGAGATAGTGGCAGACGGATATGTATATGTATATGTCTGGATGTATAGACATATCTATACATAATAGATCATTTTGATGATGGGGGCAACAGATTTGCGCTCATTTTATCTAAGTGTTTGGGCATGTCCAGTGGGACTGTCAGTACTTATAAGTGACTCCAGGCCAGGCCAGGCCACACCTACCTGTACTCCTATCCAGGATTTTATGTGTTATAGACCATACCTCTCAACTGTTCAGAGTTTCACAGAATGCCCAGAGTTTTGGCTCATAATCTTGGCCTGTTCCTCATAAAATTTGGGGTTTTCTGGCAAATCACTTGGATAAACTGAAGATTGAAATCACTAAATAATGACGTACATTTGAGTTTCTGACTTCAAATCCTATAGAAAAATGTCTGTTGAAACAAATCCTGTTATTCTAACAACTTTTTTAAGTTTAGGAGAGCAATATTTAAAATATGCCCCTATTTGTTGGCTTTTGTCCCCATTTTGTTGGGCTTTGTCCAGATTTCTTGCACTAAGAGGTTGGCAGGTATGTTACAGACATTGACATCTGTCCCTGTTTCTGCAGTACTGCACTTCACTCAAAATGTCCATGGCATTCCCCAGCTGTCTGCTGTACTTAATATATGATGAGGTTCATAATGTTACACCACACACAGAATGATAGTATGTGAAAACACTGACATAATAATACCTCACGTGCAAAAGATGTGAATACTTCCAGATTAGAACCATCAACACAATCACCCATGCTAATTTCCCTAATTCACTGAGCCACACAGGCTGCCAAACAGCGAGGAGTCATTCATCACACCTTCAACAGCATAAATATGTATGTTGTTATTTCTGCTTTATGTGGGACATACTATGTGTGTTGGAGTATTATGTTACAGTGCTGAGATTGCCTGGTCTGCTGATACACTATTGCTGACTTACTGTTAAAATAGTTATATGGGAATACTGCTGTGTTGGTGGTGGGTGAACAGCAGCACATGATCTGCTGGGATAGAGCGTAGTCCAAATATCACGTGACCCCACTGTTTAACATCTCCCTTGACTGACGTAGTGAATATTCCAACCGTGAGGCCTAGTGACTTTTAGGGAACACATATTATGGGACTGGGTATCTGTAGTCCAATGTGGATGTTATAGCTGTGCAAATAGTCCACTATATTTCCTTGCATAAATCCAGAAGTCCACTCCTACAATACCATATTATATTAATCCTGACAAGTAGTGTGTAGGTTAGAGACTTACCTTGCGATTGCAGCAGTTGACAGAACTGTAGTTCAGGGCTGACTCTGTGTGATGCAAGCAGTACACAGCCAATACATGGATAGGTACAGGTTGAGTAGGTTGACTGGCATCAACAATTTCACTATATGTATGTGAGTAGGAGTAAGGTGTCAGTCTCTTGGGCCCTAGGTTGTCAGTGAATGTGCTATGCATTGTCTCTTAGCCAAAGCCAGGGCATATTGGGCATGCCTACTTCTGCCTACAGGGACATCATCAGGGTGTTCCTCCTACGAGTCCTCCTGTGAATGTGGCTGTGGTGATCTAGGCAGTGTTGGGGGGCTGTTTATCCCTTCTCTTTGCTAATCCTGCTGTAGCTATTTCCACAAGATCAAACTGTGTAGCATGGTACATACTGTGAATATCTGTGCACATGCGGCTGGAGTGTTCTGCAGGACTCCACCAGATATATCAAGGCACCAGATCCATGACTTCAGAAGCCCAAGCAGATGTTCTATGATGTTCCTAGTTTGTGTATGTGCCTCATTATGGCATTTCTTGGTAGGTGTGTGTGCACTTCTGATGGGTGTCATCATCCACAGTTCCAGTGCATAGCCAGCATCCTCCAGTAAATGGCCATGTGGGATGTCCCCCCAGCAAACATCTTGTACAGCTGTAATGCGTACCAGATATGGGAGTTGTGATAACTGCCAGGTCTGCCAGCACACACATTCATGATCATGTCCTGGGCATTGCACATGACCTGGTAGTTGATGGATTTGTACCCTTGCGGTTGACATAGATTCTGCCCTCCTCACTGGGTGGTGACTTCATGTGTACTTGAGTGCAATCTATAGCACCCAGTACCTCAGGGTAGTGTGCTGCATGATAGAAGTGTTGCATATTTCTGGCCCTCACATCAGGGGTGAGGGGAAAATATATGTGTTCACTGGCATGTGGTAGAATGGCATCCAGGAACTGGTAGATACCCTGGATACTGATGCCTGTGAGACCTCCATCATGTCCCCATTTGGTGTTTGGAAGGTACCGGTAGCTAGTATCCTAAGGGCTATACCTTTGTTTCCACTGGGATGGGTTCTGCTCTGTTGGCTCTGGGGCTGACTTGAGGGTTGCAGAGCTCAGTGACTTCTTGTAATATCTCCGTGTCCACCCTGTAGCACTCTACAAACCCCAGTTCATGTAGCCCCTGGAAGGTTACCCTGGGCCTAAACACCCTTCTCCTTGTCTGTCTAGGCCTACTGTCAGCAGCAGCAGCACTGAATTCAGCATCAACCACATACTCATGTGGCATAACTGCAGCAGCCCCTAGCATTCTTTCAGTTAAAATTCCCAAGTCTGTACTCCAATGGTGCATTGTATGGGGGAAGAATAAGACTGTAGGGTGTATGCATACTTTATAGTGCTCTGCTGTAGGTGTTGACTGTGTGATTGGCTACCTGTGATGCATTCTACCTGCCTAGTATATCACTAACATCATTTAATGGCCCTAGTTTAAGTTAAACAGGGGTCAAAACTAATTAATCTGTCATTGGCTTTTAGATACACTCAGCATTGCAGCGCACCATGCAAACACACAGCTTGTAGGTAAACAAAGCTTAGCAGTTTAGTATTCACAGCACCCCCATTCCCATGCTCAGCATAGCAGCACACCATGCAAACAGATGGAAACACTTTCCCCTTAACTAAGCAAAGCTTAGATGTTAGTGCACACACTCTCCTGAAAGGACACCCTCAGCTCGGCGGTGCACCACGGAAACAGGCACAGCTAAGCTGAAATAAGCTTAGAAGTTATTGGACACACCCTCCCCTGATGTCAGCTACCTTCTCTGTAAACACCAACATAGTTCTCTGCCTATCTGGAAGAGATATGCAGACATGCAGATGACTGCAAGCTGGGAGCCATTATTAACTCCCCAAGAGATGTAGACATCCTACAGAAAGGCCTCACTGAGACCAATGACTGTTGTTGAAACCATGGCCTTAAGCTTAATGCCAAAAAATGCGCCATCATCCCCTTTGGGAAAAACTCAGTTCCCACTAATTACAACATCAATTGGAGCCCATTGAACATTGAAGGCATTGTAAGAGATCTGGGGACACAGGTTGAGAGCAAATTCTCCTTTGACCACCACATTGCCACTGTGGTCAAAAAGTCCTTCCATGTGGCACATCTCATTACTAAGGGTTTTGCATCCAGGAAGAAAGAGGTCATCATCTATCTCTACTCTTCCCTTATTAGGCCAAACATCAAGTATAATACCCCATTTGGCATGTACCTCACTAGACACATGCAACAGCTGGAAAAGCCACAAAAGTTCCTCATAAAGCAGATCCTAGGAATTAAATACATGTCCTACATGGACATACTCAAAAAAACTCCAGCTACTGTTTGTCTCATATCGTCTACTAAGAGGCGATCTCTGCTTGACTTACAAAGTCATGTCTGACCCAGCTCTGTTAGAAATGCTACATCTAAAGAAATCCCAATCCCTCCGCACCAGACACTCCAGAGACCTCAATCTCATTACCACAATCAACAGAACGTGCTGGAGGGACAGGTTCATAACCCAGAGACTGACCATGCATGTCAAGCAGAGCACCTCACTGGCCCTCTTCAAGAGAAATCTTGAGTGGATGGGAAATAGAAAGTTCACCCCAGGGATCATGCCAATGGGTCTACTTGATAGAGGAACTAGGAACGAACGTCGGGTGGCATGATGCCAGGGCACTTCTATGGGCTAGGCTTTTAAAGGTTCCAAGGCCATTAGCCTAGTACACACCTATGAACCTATGATTACTCCTTTATGCTATTCAGTAACTCCACCTCATTTGCATAGGGGTCCATGCTCACAGTCTGGAAACTACATGCTTCAAAGACCTACCATGTTAGCAAAAGCACCAATGCACCATTGCAGGGTCCTGTAATACATTTCTGTCACATAATATTAATTTTGTTTTTTCCATTTTTTTTTAATAAAGCATGTTTGCACACTGTGGCACACCACACAAACATGCCCATATTATTAAAAAAATACATTTAATTTAATTTATTTCCTTTAATTTTTAATACACACGGAGGACAGTTTCACTCATATCTGTATGTGGTATGCCATTTCTGTCCCTCTATTTACATTTTTACAGCCTCTTTTGTCTATCTACATGCCTGTACATGAAATTTTTCCATATATACAACTGACACTGACATAGGGTCTTCAGAGCTGCCTGCTTTCCAGATCATTCTAATTGCCTCATTTGCATGAGCATCACCTGCTTATGAGGTGATTTGCGTGCCACGAAAGTTTCCATGTTGGGGCGCTCATGCTCGCTGCTCACCAGCACTTATGGAATCTGAAAATGTTCACAGCCATGTTATCAGCACAGTGTGATGCCTACATGGAAAAAAATGGGTACTTGCGTATTATCGCAACCACCGCGGTTGCGTTAATACTTATGTTGGCCTGAAAAGGAGTGTGGGAATTAGCGTAAGATGTAATTTAACGTCTGTATTAACAACAAGAAAGTTTGTTGGTCTTACATTCAGGAAGTTAAACAACCGTGTAAGTTACACATGCACTGTTCAATTGGATCGGCTGCTGTTGTACTGTTCAAAGGATTACTTGAAGTCTGAATTGTTTTTAATTGGCTGAGTTGCTGTCATTGTCTAAAACTATTTCATGTGCAATGAGTTACATTATTGTATGTTATCATTTGAACTGAATAGCTGCTATTTTATGAAAATGTACTTGGATTTCCATATGCCTTCCACCTCTCTTCTGCTTCCGTATGTCTACTAATTTTCCGGGTTCTGACTGAGTCTGAGCCCTACTGGCAGTTTCATTTCTATCCCTCTTCCCTCTCACATTACTGCTACTCATGTCAGTGTAATTTAAAACGGACATTATATTTTTTAACATGGGGTTTGGCCTTCACACCACGGAAACAATTTTTTTTTTAATATTACTGGTTGGCATATCGGCAAGCACGCATTTCAAGGACCCCCCCCCCCAACTGTAAACCAAGTCAGAAATTCTACTGCACTTTATAGTTCTTAGCACCTTCTTATCCTTGACTATAAGTGTTATTTAAGATTTCGGTACTTGCTTATTATCGCAATGGAAGTAAAGCTATGTAACATTATACTGGACAGACAGAAATCCTGTGCTGATTTCAGTCTTGCATTTAAATGAGAGAAAATTTTTCAAGCAGCAATATCTACCAGCTTACAAATGTGGTTGCGATAATATGTAAGTACCAAAAAATGTGTAGGCTTTATTAAATTCCGCCATGGTATAAGTAGTTACATGACTGCATGCACATGTCCGAGCAGTTGATAGATGAGCATAGAGCAGTGGTACTTGCTAAGGGCTTGCAAGTGTAAATGATCAGTCTAACTACAGGAACAGTCAGGGTTACATTGTCAGTCCTTTTTGAAGTAAACTTACCAAGGGTGTGTCAAGGAGATGAGACTTCCAAGAAAGTCTGTGACCACATTAACTGATTAAGAGAGCAACATTCCTAACATTTGTGTGAATTGTTTATGGCTACACTTTGTGCCTCTAACTAAAAATTTGTCTGCAATTCTAAGGAAGTACATTAATCATTCAAAAAGATATCAAAAGCAAGGCAAATCACATAGCAGTCTTGCTTGAGAAGCATAGATAAGGGAACAATGCTCATAATGTAAGAAAAGAAAAGTGCTGCAGGGTTGCTATTTTTATTTTATATCGTGTGATGAAAAATTAGCTTAACTGTTGTCAATATCACAGTCACCCACACATCTAACTGAAAATTAAGAATTTAACATTAATCTGTGCAACGAGAACACCAAGAATAAATGAAAATAGCACACAGAGTGCCACAAGACAGGCAATGTAAGGACCACAGTGATCGAACTATGAAGAGTGTATTTTTATCATAGTTTGATAACTGAAAATTACACAAGACAACTTTCAGAACTTGGTTCTGTTGTACCTGTAATGTCAATTGATACAATATCACATCTTGAGTATATGTAACCAACTTTTTTATTCACACTATCCCCAGGATTTAATAAAATCTGTGTAGGCATAGTGTAGAGCCTACATGGAATGTATCCATGTACACTGCCAGGGTTCCCGTTCGGCAGCGTGCCGTGCATATTAATGATGAAGCACTGCTAAGGGAGAGCCAAGGAACATGGATAATGAATCAGTGTGGGTATAGATGTAATGGCTACCCATGGCTGCAGATAAGAGTGAGGATCCCTGTAAGGTTCCCCACCACTGTTGTAATGTTGTGAAGTATGTCAGCTGTATAATATGTCATTTTTATGATGTGTTATGTTTTTGTAATTAGTTTTTTTTTTTTTAATGCCTGTTTCCGTGGCACAGTGCAGAGTGCAGCAATACCAAGCTGTGCTCATGTATAGACAGCTGACACCTGACAGACATCTAAAAATAGAAACTGGATGTAATTAATTGTCATAATTACATTTTTATTTTTTTTATTTTTTAATTTAATTTACGTCTGCATGGTGCGTTGCAGAGCACAGCAGAGCTGAACGGACCTCGTTCATTTATGGCTGACACCTGTCATGCATCTAAAAATAGAAACCAGATGTAATTAATTATTTATTTACAGGTGTGTTTAAGCATGTTTGCATTGTGTGGTGTGATGCACAGCAATGCTAAGAGGTAGCCTAGTAGTATATGTGAAGGCATATTAGTTTTTTTAACATCCAACTAGCTACATCAGTAGAGTTATGGTCTTATGTGTAGTACATCCTGGGTTTGAGTCCATTACAGGCAGAATATAAATGTAATATTTTCTTTTAATTTTATGAAACTATTGTGAATTTTGGAACTGGTGTGCTCTACTAAGCACTGCTCATTCATGTTAAGCAGTGCATAAATATGCTAATGGCTATTATAAAACCATGTTTCTGCAAGTTTTTGTGCTGCTTGGCTTCACTTAGCTGGTTTGCATGCTGCTAAGCAACACAGCACTTTTTTGAATGCTGCTGAATAACATGTAAGAGTGGGAAAACTGCCTATATTAAGGCCAATAGGGAGGAATTCTGCAACAGTCATTGGAGTTCAATCAACTGTTGTTGTGGCTGGTAGTGTTAATGAAAGTATGTGCTTTTGGGTGCAGAGGTGGGCATTTTGGAGTCCAGGATCATGGTCAGGCTCCCTAATTAAAAACCATGAACCTCAGCTGATGCAGGGCAGATTCCAGGGCTCAGAGTGTAAGGCAGAGGCCTGGGATCATTTGGGCAGGGAACTCACCACTGTTACTGGTATCCCCCGCACAGGTGAGCAGTGTCATCACCATTTTGATGACTTGAAAAGGAGAAAGAGGGGAACCCTGGATGCCTGAGTCCAGGAAGCTAGAGATAGGAATGCCCCACAAGTATGTAAGTATGTCTTCCTCTGTCTAACCAAAATGCAAGCTGAATGTGTGCAAAACTGGTATCCATAATGGTATGCTTCTCTCCCAACAGCTGCAGCTGAGAGGGCTCATAATGTCAAGTCCCATGCTGGGCACCTGGACAGGCTGCACCGTGAGCATGGTAAGTATGGATTTAGTATGCCAACTGTAGTGGAATAAGTAGAAGCAAGAGTAAAGCAGTTACTGCAATAAAGTATACACAAGAAAAAAATAAATGAACAATAAGAACTGTATTTCAATAAAGCAATAACAATACCAATAACAGTAAGCAAAATGTTGTTCACCAGGACTGTGTTGTCAAAACCATTGCAGTAGAGCTGTATGCACTGATTGTCTATCCTAAGGTTGTTGCAGTCAAGTGTAACACTGTAATAGCTGTAGCTAGCAAATCTAATGACCTGCAAACTGTTGCATAACAACTTATAGTACTGTCCAAGGCTGCCTCCAGGCCAATATTGGTCACATAATGCTCTCTCTTCCTCAGACATCAGGTAATAAAGGTATACAGGTGAGGTAGCCCAATCCATGGGCAGATAATGTGTGTAGACTTCACAGATATTTCAAACCAATAACAATAAAATGTGTTCACTAGCATTGTTGATTCTAAACTACAGCTTTTTTCATATATGCAGTATGTTTGCATTCCATGCATGTGTGTTGTACTGTCACTGTAGTCTAGTATAACACTGTAATAGTACTAGAATGCCAGGGGAATGTCCTGTAACTTGTATTACTCAATTAATTGTATTGTTCCAGGTGATCTCCAGGTAAGTATCTGTCACTCAATAGTCAGCAGTGACTCAATAGCTTAGTCTGTTAAATGCTTTTGCATACAGTGCATTTTGCCACACACAGTCCTGGGTTCGAATCCAGTGATATGTAGCACTACATTTTCAGTATCAATCAGGTAATGCTCACATTTTTTTCTCACCAGGAGCAGAACAAATATATGGATGAAATAGCCCATATTATGAGCAGTGTTTAGATTTCACAGAATGTTAACATCAATACCAAAAATGTGTTCATCAGCATTGCTGATTCATAAATAAACAGTGTAATCCCAGTATGGCCGCATCCCTTGCATGTCTGTACTAAGTTGCTGCAGTCAGTTATTACATTATTTGCAGATGTCCCCTGCAGTCACAGCTATTGGGGTCTGCTCCCATGTCTGCCAGCTAAGGCTTGACAGCTGTTTAGCTTATTTACTGTACACAAACATGCATCTGAACTGTCACAATTTCTCATAATGTAATTAAAACTACCTAACCCATCTGTCACATGATTAGCAGATAAATTGTTACCTAGAATGCAATGTATTAATAAATCCATTTACAGAACACCTGGGAGTTATATGTCCACATTATGTGAAACTGTTGTGTGTAGTGGTGTACGTGCATTTGTTATTGCTTGGCCCATACTGACCCATGCTAACAGCCTGAGAGGTATGTACGTGCTACATCAGTTATAGGAGAAATGTAGTCACTGTACTCAAACCTGACACTGCACACCTGTAGAGTATATATTCAGTGTTTTCACAGACATAATCTGCAATGTCAGTAATGGAATGTTTTTTCTCACTTTTTCCCCACCCTATATCTTCATTTATTTATTACTCTTATTTATTATTATGATTTAATATTAACATATTTGGTTAAACCAACTACATTTTGGAAAATGAGGTTGATTATTATTATGTTTTATTATGATTTAATAATAGCATATTTTGATTATATTTTGGAAAATGTGGTTGATTAATGTTATATTTTATTATGATTTAATAATAGCATATTTTGTTTAACTATATTTTGGAAAATGTGGTTCATTATTGTTATGTTGGATTATGATGTAATGTTAACACATTTGTTAAAGTAACTGTTTTGTTGGCCATATTGTTTATTTTGTACTGGCATGCTGTTAACATACTGAGTGTTATATTACTTAATGTTGTGTTGCACATATTATACATTAATATGTATCTGCATGAATAAATACGAGGTTTGATTCTGTTAATATTACCAATGGTTTGGTTATTACTAATTGTAACTTATTGCTGTACCTCATTTACGACAGCACGTCAAGGTAGGCCTGTTCCAGGTGATCCCCCTACCTTGCATCGACTGGCTGTGGTATCAGCTCTCAGCACATCTGAGACCCACACTGGTGGTGCCCCCTCTGCTGCCCCTGCACTACCTGCAGCATCAGGTAGTACCATCCCAGGGGACGGGGCCTGGCCCCCCTCTGGGAGCAGTGGCAAAGGGGATGTTGTCACCCATGTTGTACTGCCAGTCTTGGTGCACAGCATAGTCCACCATGGCTATGACTGCTGCCTGCACCAGATTGAGGGGATGCTGGCCACCCTGGTGGAGAAGCCTCACCATGGTGCCCAGCCTCCAGCACAGCCACCCTTGGGGCAGTGATGGAGTAGTGTTAACAATCCCATGAGTGGGGACAATAATCACACTGCTGTCATCTAGAGGCACATGGGACTCAAATTCCACAACACCCTCCCTATCCAAGGTGTTCACCTCCTCATGTGTCACACACCTCCCCTGTCTACTGTCTTGTCTGTCTTATCTGTTTCCAAATGCATCCTCACCTATCCAGCTTACCTCCTCCACATGTACCTATGTCCCTTCCCCAACATTATACTCTCACTTTAAAAAGCGGGCACCTGGCCCCAAAAAACGTTTTGTCCCATAAATAGCTGTCCATTTCACACAAGTGTCCACTGGACACACATAATTTGGTCCAATTGGCTTGACAATGCAGTTATGTTGCCCTCACCCCTCTCTCTGGGGTTTGAGAATACAAATTCCTCTACAAATCTGTCGAAGTGCACAGTTGTTGCCGTACAAGAAATGGATGGCTATGGCTCTTTCCTAAACCCTTCCTGCCTTTCAATATGTTTTCCCCCCTGCATGCCCCCATTACACCCCTTTTCTATCTCCCCTTTTTTCCTTTCTTTAAATTTTTTAGAATAGCTTTGCTAAGCTCAGCTAAATAGAGCTATAATGAATATATGTGTTTCTAACATTGTAAGACGCATGTACAAAATAAGCACCTCTGCCATGTTTCAAACCAGTGCCCATTATACCTACAGCACACTGCATTAACCCACCACACCATGCAACTCTTAATGAAAGTAGGTGGTTTAAACAAAACATAGTAATTGTCAATTACATTCATTAGGCATGCTTCAGTAAAGCTGCCGCTGCACTGCACTGCGTAAACTGGAATAAAAAGTAATGGAAAAAATGGGAGTGTACCTTGGACTCTGGTGCAATAGTACACCAGTAAAAAGCAAAAGGCATGATAATGGATGCAACTGAGGTCTGTGATAGCAAGTAAATGTACCCTTTTATCAGCAACATGTAGAAAGTCATCTGCTATGGCATTCATGACAAAATACATATTCATCTGGGACTCTGGTGCAGAAATGCATCCATATAAAGCCATGCACATACTGTTAGATGTAGAAAATATATGTCACAGCCTGTATGTGTGCACATATATCTTGCAAATATACCTACTGCAGCAGTGACTCAGTAGTGCAGTCTGTTAAATGCCTTACATACAGTACATTTTCCCACACACAGTCCTGGGTTCAAAACCAGTGTTGTGCTGCATTTCAATTATTTTATTGTGAAGACAGCAATTAATGAATGACTCATGCACTCATTATCCATACAAAGCATTGCAAAGTAAATAACTGGTTTTCACTGCTGGAAGTCACAGACTTGCAGGTAGGGACATACATCACATTACTACATGTCACCTAGTACTCTGTTATTGACACAGTTGCCTAATATATGTACCTTAAACACATGCCATAAGTGGACTGTAAAGGGTACTCTCACCTGGCTCTGCCTCTACAAGAAGGGTGACATAGCTCACACAGATACACTTACAGCTTGTTGCCCTCCAAAGTGTTCACATTCACTGCCTATGTCTATTACCTGCAGCAGCAGCTGCATCCTGTGGTACACACAACTCTATGTAAAAGTTTCTGCTACAAACCTACACTCTGTGACAACATAGTCTCTTCATCCCAGTAATGTCCATCTCATCAGCTAAGAAAGGAGAACTGTTCTACATGAAAGCTTTACAGATTGCACAGTGGTTGCATGTCATTGGCTAATGATAGTGCAACTCAGCTGTTTTGTCTGCAATTAGCATATCAGAGTCACAGACTGGTTTAGAGCCAATTACCTGCTAATGAGAAGCATGTTAAAATGCAAGCAGCTGGCTATGGGCAAACATTTTGTATGAGACTTCCCTCACACAGAGCACAACTTTCTGAAACAGTACTAGTAGCACATTTCAACTGAGGAGTACTGCACTCCACCAGGTGTGTAACTGTTTTCTGTGTATAACAGGATGCAGATGGGAGGATAGAAGTATGGGGAATAGGGAGTACAGCAGTATGACTGTCTTAGCCCTGTGGTAATGACATATCATTTATACCCTGCCTGTCTTACACATATAGGGCATGTACACTATATCACAGTTGTATTGTCTTCTGCCATTGTGGCACACTGGTGTTGTTGAACTGCCCCAATATAGTGGTTGTAATAGCACACTGTTATTTGTCTGGCACTGGTCTTATGACATATTATTGGGTGGCTGGCCTTAGGGGACGCACCACAGTGGACCAGAGTGTTGGGTGTATGATCATATAGCAGAATCTCTCATGGCACACAGGGAACTACCTCAGTAATGATACTATCTTGATTGTATCCACACACATAGTATGTTGTCACACTGTGGGGTATGACATGTGTGAGCAAGCAGTGGATAGTGCCAGCCATTTTGTTCTTGCTGAATCTGTACATAGTGGACATCCATGTATTTGATCCTGCAATGTGTTTCCTTTTGGTGTGTTTCAGGACTAATGTATCACAGATGGCATGCCCCCTTCTAAGGTGTGGAGAATGATGTAATACTTCAAGGACTATGGCAGCATCATTACATCCTCCTATCCAGGGGGAAGCATAACAGAGAACAACAGGCTGCATTGTGGGCAGACCTTGTCTGGGATGTGAATGAGACTGGCCACCAGGGCAGGATATATGAGCAAGTTTGACATCATGCTACAGATATGGTAAATGCTGCATGACAAAGGGCAGCTGATGTAGACAGGAATCATGCCATCACAGGTGGAGGGCCTGCAATGGAAAAGCCACTCACAGCCACTGAGGAATTCCTGGTGAATCTGGGGACACATGACAGCTCCCAGGCATCCATCACACCATACATCATGGAGGTGGGTGCCACAGTGTCCACAGCAGAGGACTGTGCAGGTAAGCTTACTGTGATCACCATTGTAATACTGTAACAGTCATTCTGTCAGGCTGTACATACCTTTACTTCTGCTGTTTGGGCGGAGTTTAGCTGAGTTGTACACTCATGCTCAGAATGTCAGCAATGCATCAAGTAACACAGTAGCTACTGTACATGTGAGATATATGCAGGTATTACCTTGTTGTACTGCAACATGCGGTGGTACTGAAATTACCTCAACCTTACCTTTTTACAGGTCCATCAGGAGTTGTCCAAGGCCATGGTCCTGCTCCCAGTAAGCTTGATACTGTTTTGTTATGTAACATTTGTATACTACTAAGGGTAAGTGCCAGGATAATTCCCTATGTACAGTTAATGTGTGTGCAACCAGAATAAAATGTTTGTATGTTCCAGTCTGGAACAGTTACCTAGGTTTCCTAGAGTTGGTAATCACAGGAGTGTAGTTGAATGAGCAGAAACATTTTGCAGTTATAGTTCAGAGTGAATAAGCCTCCTGGTGTACATGAGGCAATTAATCCAACATGCCTTGTACATACCGGTAGGTTGATGGTACATACCTTAGGCATTGAAACTTGTATTTGTATATATTTATTAAGATGTGTGTACTGGGTTTTATGTGTTGTTTTATCAAGTATGGTGTTGTATTGCATACCTAAAAGTATATTGTACTGGCCAAGTGTCACATGATGTATCTGACATGCTTGTTATAAAGGCCTTGAGTCGAATGTGTATTTTGTTGTGAGGAAGTCTGTTATGCATGATAGTGGAAATGAGAAGATGTGAGAGTGGTAATGCAGTTGTGGATCCTCATTATTATGACTGTGGATTTTCCATATGTAATAGTGCAAGTAGTAATGTATTGCTTTTGCCTTGATTTCCACAGGTGACTGGAGGGTTGTGGTCTCTCCCTCACACAGCCTGATGTTAGTGTCTCTTCAGGCTCTGATGATGATGGTGGCCACAGTGAGGTAGAATTGGGGTTGTCAGGGGCTGAATCTGTCTCAGAGGTTGACATGCCTCTTCTGCTCCCATTGTCACCACACACAGTCAGTATGCCCACACATACACAATACCCACAGGCCTCAAATACGGAACAGTCAGAGGGTGGAGAAATTGAACAGGTCAGTGTGGCAACTATGGCTTCAGTGAGTGTAGACACTGGCCATAGCCAGAGAGCTGGTGAGGTCCCACACAGGCAGAATGAGAGGGGTGCTCATAGGAGGGCTGCTGTCCATCCATTTCCTGCTGTAGGTGTCACATCACGGGTCACTTGGCGCATGTTTTTGGCCATCACAGAGGCACAGGCACATTCTGAAAAGAACAGCAAATGTATTCTTAGACTTATGGATGCAACACAGTCTAACATCCATGACTGCCTCCACCACACTGGGGACACCCTGGATTGGTTCACTGATGCAGTAGACAGATGGAGGGCTGAGACAGTGTCTGTCCTGGACCACACATTGTCTGTGTTGGAATGTGTGGTTGGAGTTGGGTGTTGGACCCATGGATGTAGGTCAGGAA
Source organism: Protopterus annectens (assembly GCF_019279795.1). Taxonomy (NCBI): domain Eukaryota; kingdom Metazoa; phylum Chordata; order Ceratodontiformes; family Protopteridae; genus Protopterus; species Protopterus annectens. The sequence goes on along the minus strand of NC_056746.1, from coordinate 753,984,703 downwards.
TCCCATCTGCTGATAGCCCATGCAGCCATGTAGCAGCACATCCAGTGCTACAGAGGGGAGTGTGCTGTCTACACCACGATGTGACAGGCCATGGGCATATAGTCCTGGGAAGTCCTGTTGGGGGGACATGGTCCCATCAGACAGCAGTCACCATCAGATACTAGCACCACCTCTGACCTTGGGCATGGTGGTGCCAGTACAACTTCTGGCAGAGCCAGTTCCCGTGCTCAGGACCAGAGCTGAACTGTCAACTCTACCATGTATGGTCCACAGCTGTCCAACATACACACATGCAGGGCAAGAACACACACTCACACATCACTGTCACATGCAGGTCACCTACAGACACACACAGCACCTCTCCATGCTCCATCTAACCCACTCCACTTCCTGACTCACACATATGCTGTCAACCATTTGAGCCAGCCTAGGCCTCCAGCATCCTCACACATATCATCCTGAGCAAGTGATGATACCTGTGCCACAACCCTGTCATCCTTCCCATCAATGCAGGGGAATGAAGCTATCTGTCTGATGCACATGGTGACTATATTACTTGACATGTACTTGTATAATTCAGTCTTGTTTTTCCATGCCACTTGTAGTAGTCACCAACATACAGTGTATGATGGCATGTGTCATGAGTACACAACATATTATTGTGGACCTTATGTTGTATGATGTTATACTGGCAGCATTGTTACATAATGACAGGTATGTCACAGACTTGTGTATGTTTCTGTTCCATGAGTCTGAGGGGATAACCTATGGTCACACAGCAGCAGTGAAGTGGCACAGCATGGCATGGCAGCACAGCAGAAATATGACTTCAGTAAGGTACAGCAGTATACGTGCATGGATCCATAGGTTCACATCTGTATGACAGTCTACCAAGGACAATAGTGGAAATCAGCATACTCATGCATTTATAATTTGTGATAAGGTCTGCTACAGGGTAAGGTGTGACCTTGCTGGAGTGCATATACTGGCTATCTGTAGGGAGCATAATAGATGGATGACTCACTGTAAGGACATTAACCTACTATGTGACATTAGTACTACATACTTGAGGGAGACACTTGACTATCAGACATAAACACACCATTGAAACAGACCCCACCTAATGGTAAACAGAGCAGCTCAGTGCACCTCAGAACATGCTATCTGTTTGACTGGCTGGGTGGCATCATCTCAACAAACTGCATCTGCCTGAGTCCCTCTTGGACTGGGGCAATATGTGCTGGTCCTGTACTGAGGGGTATACAGATGTCCCTGATTGTAAGGGCTGTATGGCCATTATGCTAGTTAAGTTCACATGTCCTATGGCTCCATAACATGATGTATACTGGTGTAACAGCCTCACACAAACATGGCCACATTCAGGCTAGCACCACTTCCACTCACTGCATACAGGACACACCAAGGCACATACATACTGCAAGTCGATGTATGTAGATTAGAACACTTATACCTACATGCTGGTACACACTACAGATCACAGTACCTAATGCATGCAACACTACTCATGTCTGCTAGTACTATCAGTTTAGAACACATAATGCTCGTTGATAGCGATAAGCCTTGTTGTGGTCAGTCATTTGGAAGGCCACATCACCTCCTACAAATGAAATGATGCAAAACCTTAACTATGTCTGCTTTACAAAGGTTATCATATCTATGCCATATGGATATACACTCACACCATGTTGGGCAGATTGAGATCACAATCCCTACCTATGTAGGCTTATATACTATAGATCAGAGTAATTATCCCATGTGCCACAGCTTACATCTAATACTATCAGCTGGTAGTCTTAATGTGGCTGACATCATCAGACCTTGTAGAAGAGGGTAGTTTGGAAGCCAGCAGCAAGTTACGGGCCCAAAAAGTGCATAACCATTGCTGCTGGACAGCCCATTAGGGCATGTCTGTTGTTTTGTAGAAATATACACACACATACACACACCCACACACACACACACACACACACACACACACACACACACACACACACACACACACACACACACACACGCCAAGTGGCTGCAGTGAGATTAGAACCCTTACCTATCTAGGCTTATACACTACAGATCACAGTACTTATCACATGCACCACAGGTTAAGTCTGATGTACATGAGATTGCAGACACAGTACTTGTGCATTACACAAACTAGGATTGTGTTGAACAGCATATGTGGCCTGCAGAGTGATATTGATTCATACTGTTATCTGCAGCTAGTATCCTAGCAATGCGATAACTGATGTTATCCTAGCTATGTGTGTGCAATTACCAGTATGGCCATATGTTGCTGCTTGCAGTTAGATAGGTGACACTGTGGGCATGGAGAATGTGCCCTGTCCATATGTGCATTGACACCATTATACATTATACCACCTGCTGACCTGTGTCTGTCTACATGGTGACATCCAGCAGGGATAGGGTCGGTAGGTAAGTGGATTATGTACTGTTGCGCCCTTAGTTTGGATCGTTAAACAACATTATGGCTGTGTGATAGTGCAGTTTACTCACCATTATTAGGGTATGTCAGTTAATGAAGACATTCACACACATATTTTTGCATACAACAGGGATGTATATATAAATGTGGCTGTGTGTGTGTATGATATGCATATGTGTTTTGTAGATATATGGGGGGAGTCTATGTATCATTTTAAGATATATATATATATATATATATATATATATATATATATATATATATATATATATCTGTATATATCAGTATCTATCTATTTGACACTACATAGTGATAGATATACTATGCATGCGAGAGAAAGAGATACTGACAGACAGAAATGTATACCTATATATGTCTGTACGTATAGACATTTATACATAGCAGGTCATTTCAATGAAGGACCAATAGAATTGCGCTCATTTTTTCTAAGTGTATGGGAATGTCTAATGGGACTGCCGGTACTTATAATGTGACTCCAGGCCACACCTAAATGTTTTCCAGTCTGGGATTTTGTATGTTACAGACATGAACAGCCACCCCTGTTTCTGCAGTACTGCACTTCACTCAAAATGTCCATGGCATTCACCAGTTGCCTGCTGTACTAAATATGTGACTGAGGTTCATAATATTACACCACAAACAGACTGACAGCCTGCATACCTCTCAACTGTCCTGATTTTCACACAATGTCCAGAGTTTTGCCTCATATGTTTGGTCTGCTCCTCACACATTTGTGGTCTTCTGATGCTTTACTGAATGTGTACATCAATACAGTCTACTAACTACAGACAAACAATTGTGTGTTGGATTTTATATCCATCAGAAAACATGTACTACTGCAACACCTTTGCTTTCAAAAATTGTTTAGGTTTATGTGACCAATATTTAAATTCTGTCCCTATGTTTGGGCCTTTGCCCCCCAATCTTTCTGGTTTTGTCTAGATTTCTTGCACTAAGAGGTTGGGACGTATGACAATTCTGTGAAAATACCAACATTCTACTACCTCACATACAAAAGATGTGAGTAATTCCAGATTAGAACCATCACTACCATCACCCATGCTAGCATCCCTAGTACACTGAGACACACAGGTTGCTAGACAGAGAGGTGTCATCCATCACACAATCAACAGCATACATATCTACATTGTTATCCTGCATGAAGAGAGACATACAATGTGTCAGCGCTATATATGTTACAGCCCTGAGATTGCCTGAGCCACTCTATACCATAGCTGTTTTTCTGTTAAAGTGGTTATATGGGTACACTGCTGTGTTGGGGGTGGTGGAACAAGAGCACATGATCAGCTAGGGCAGACAGTAGTCCAAATATCATATGTGCCCACTGTTTAACATCTCCCTTGCCTGATGTAGTGAATATACCAACCATGAGACCTAGTGAAATTTAATGAACACATACTTTTGGACTGGGTATCACTTGTCCTATGTGGATGTTAACTCTGACCAAATAGCCCACTATATTTCCTTGCATAACAGCAGCACATCCATACCTTATTATAGTAATCCTTACAATTAGTGTGTAGGTTAGAGACTTACCATGAGAATGCAGGTGTTGACAGAACTGTAGTTCAGGGCTAACTCTGTGTGATGCAAGTGGTACACGCCAATACATGGATAGGTACAGGTTGTGTGGGTTGCCTGGCATCAGCTATTTTAATATATGCATGTGAGTAGGAGTAAGGTATCAGTCCCTGGGGCCATAGGTTGTCAGTGAATGTGCTATGCATTGTCTCTTAGCCAATGCCAGGATGTACTTGGCACGCCTACGTCTCCCTACAGGGACATCATCAGGGGGATCCTCCTCCATGTCCTCCTGTGAGTGTGGCTGTGGTGTCCTAGACACTTGGGGAGGCTATGTATCCCATTTCAATGCTGATCCTGCAGCAGCTGTTTCCACATGATCATATTGTGTAGCATGGCACATACATAGGTTCATAGGTTCATAGGTTTATACTAGGCTATCTGCCGTAGGGCATTTATAAGCCTAGCCAGAGTGTGTTTGGCTTTCGCCACCCTTTTAGATTAGTTGACTGTGCCTCTGTATAGTAGGTCACAGAAGATAGCCCTTTTGAGGTTAGTTTACTGTGCCTCTGTCTAGTAGGGGCACAGAAGAGATCCCAGGGGTAAACCTACGATCTCCCATCCATTCGTCAAGATTTCTCTTGAAGAGGGTCATTGAGGGACTCTGCCTAACATGGATTGGGATTTTGTTCCAGAGTGAGGGGAGCCTCTGGGATATGAATCTGTCCCTCCAGCATGTCCTATTTATTTCTGTGCTGAGGTTTAAGTCCCTGGAGCGTGTAGCTCTAAGGGATTTGGATTTCTTGAGGTGGAGCATGTCCATTAATTCTGGGTTGGACATGGCTTTATACATCAGGCACAGATTGCCTCTGAGTAGGCGGTAAGCAACTGAGTAGAGCTGGAGTTTCTTTAGCCTAACTGCATAGGGCATCTGTTTAAGTCCCCTGATCCTCTTGGTGAGGTACTTTTGGGGTCTTTCCAGTTGCTGCAGGTGTCGGGTAAGGTACATCCCAAATGGGGCATTGTATTCAATTATGGGCCTGATGAGTGATGAGTAGAGGGGCACAATGACCTCTCTTGATCTAGATGTGAACCCTTTCATGATAAGGTGGGCTATATAGAAGGTCTTTCTAACCACTTTGGCAACATGATTGTCAAAGGAGAGATTGCTATCTACTTGGGTCCCCAAATCCCTAATTACTTCTTCCGTACTTAATGGATTACCACCTATGTGGTAATTTGTGGGCACTTTGTTTTTCCCAAAGGGGATGACTATGCACCTTTTGGCATTTAGCTTTAGGCCATGGCTCTGGCACCAGTTATCCATCTCTGTGAGACCCTTTTGGAAGGTGCTTGTGTCAGTCGGCGAGTCGATTATGGCACCCAGTTTGCAGTCATCTGCGAACTTGGTCAGCCATAGTCCTCCCATGTTAGCCTGTACCTCAGAGAAATATATACCGAACAAGAGAGGTCCCAGGACTGAGAATTGTGGGGCGCCACTTGTAACTGGCTTAGAGTCTGACATGGCACCTGCAATTCTGACCATGTGGGTTCTATCCCTGAGCCAGTTTGCAACCCATCTTGTGACATAGGGGTTGATATTTAAGCTGGTGAGCTTATTTATGATGCCCGAGTGGGGTATTGTGTCAAAGGCTTTTGTGAGGTCCAGGTAGGCTGTGTGGACTACCTTCCCTTCATCTATGGCCTTGGTGACTGTTTCAAAGAAATTGACCAGGTTCAAGAGGCAAGATCTGCCCTTAACAAAGCTGAATTGGTTAGGATCAAGTGTTTGGAGGTTCCCAATGTCTTTCTTTATGAGTTTCATGATGATACGCTCCATAGCTTTGCAGACCAGGCTAGTCAGGCTTATAGGGTGATAGTTTCCGGGGTCCGTTGTGGCACCACCTTTGTGGAGTGGGACAACTGTTGTTGTACACCATTCCTTGGTACATATCCTATAGTAAGGCTGAGATTGAACAGTGACTTTATGTGAGGGTTCAGTTCTTCTTGGAGGTTGTGAAAGACGCAGCCTGGGACACCGTCTGGTCCCATTGATGCTGTGTTTTTTGCTTTGGAGAGGGCAGCTCTCACCTGTGCATCTGTGATGTCAGGGAGGCTACACTCTGTTGGGATAGACATTTCCTCTTTTGGGGGGGAAGGGGGGAGGGGAGGAGTTTGCACTGAACCTGTCTGCCAGGATGTTGGATACTGTGAACATATGTGCACATGTGGCTAGAGAGTACTGCAAGGCTCCTCCAGATATATTGAGGCACCAGAACCGTGACCTCAGCAACCCAAACACATGCTCTATGATGTTCCTAGTTTCTGCGTGTGCCTCATACTGGCATTCTTGTGTGTGTGTGTGTGTGTGTGTGTGTGTGTGTGTGTGTGTGTGTGTGTGTGTGTGTGTGTGTGTGTGCATTTCTGATGGGTGTCATCATCCATGGTTCCAGAGCATAGCCAGCATCTTCCACTAAATGGCCATGTGGGATGTCACCCCTAGCAAATATGATACATCTCTGATGCATGCCAGATATGGGATTCATGATAACTGCCAGGGTTGCCAGCACATACATTCATCATAACTGACCTCAGCATTGCACACAACCTGGCAGCTGATGGAGTGATACCCCTTGTGGTTGACATTGATTCTACCCTCTTCACTGGGTTGTTTGTTCCTTGATGTGTACATGAGTGCAATCTATGGAACCCAGTACCTCAGGGTAGTGTGCTACATGGTAGAACAGTCACATACTGCTCTCCCTCTCCCCAGGGGTGCAGGGAAGTTAAATGTGCTCACTGGCATGTGGTAGCATGGCATCCAGGAACTGGTGGAGTACTCTGAAAACAGATGCCTATGAGACCCTCATCATCTCCCCACTTGATCTTTGGAAAGTGCCTGTAGCTAGTATCCTAAGGGCTACATATACCTTTGTTTCCACTGGGATGGGTTCCCATCTATTGGCTCTGGGTCTGAGCTGAGGGTGGCAGAGCTCATTGAGTTGTTATAATATGCCCCTGTCCACCCTGTAGTACTCTACACTCTCCAGCTGATGTAGCTCATGGAAGGTTACCCTGGGCCTGGACACTCTTCTCCTTCTCAGTCTAGGCCTATGGTCAGCATCAGCAGTAGCTGCAATGACCTCAGCATCCAGCACATACATATGTAGCAGACCTGCAGTAGATCCCAGCATTCTCTAGGTTAAAATTCCCAAGTCTGTACTCCAATGGTGTAGAGTATGGGGAAAAAAGCAGGTTGTAGGGTGTATACATACTTTATAGTGCTCTGCTGTAGGTGTACTCTGTGTGTTTGGATAGCTATGATGCATTCCACCTGCCACTTACATCATTAAGGGGTTTAATGGCTCTAGTTTAAGTGTAACAGGGCTCATCAGTAATTAATACATCGTCTTTCTCAGCCAAAATTTTTTTTGACAGACTTACTTGCTGAGCACTGCAGCGCACCAGGCAAACCTGCATCATAGAGGTAAACAAGGCTTAGCAGTGAGCAATGCACACTCAGTACGGCTGCGCACTGAGCAAACATGCTCAAACATGCTCAAACCCACTAAAACATGGACCCCTAAGTAAACAGAGCTTAGCATTCACCAGACACAGCCCCCTGCTGAGCAGAGTGCACTGTGCAAACCGGTGCCGCTGAGCTCCAATGAGCTTAAAAGTTTGCAGACACACCCCCTTTTGATCTCAGCTACCTCTTCTGTGGACACCAACATGGTTCTGTGCCTACACAGATGGGGTCTGCAGATACAGATACCCATTTCTGGTATTCAGTAACCCCCAGCTTATTTGCATACAGATCCGTGCACAGTACCTGGTAACTACACAGATTTAGGCCCTGCCTCGTTAGCAGCTACAGCAGTCCTACATTGTACATACCCCACACAGGGTCCTGTAATGCATTACTGTTACATACTCACAAATTCTGGGTTTTATAATATTTTTTTTCCATAACAGCATGTCTCTGCACTGCGGCGCACTGCACAAACATACCCATGGTATTAAAAAAAATGATTTTACATTATTTTCCATATGGTTTTGGACACACAGTGCTTACTTTTGCACATATCTGTATCCTCTATACTATTTTTGCCACTGTAACCACTTTTACAGCCCATGGTGTCATTTTACCTTCCTGTAAACTGAATATTTCTATGTTCATTATGATCACCAACATGGGGTTTGCATGACTGTCTATCTGCTTGCTGGATCACTCTACTGCCTCATTTGCATGCATTTCACCCGCTTATGAAGTTATTTGCATGCCACAGACATTTTGGTGTTCACCCCTCAGCTCCCTTTACTGGATCACACATCTGCTTACTTTCATGTAAGCAGTGTGCCACTATGCCTACACAGCAACTTCCCCCCACAGTGTGTGCTAACTTTTTGTAAGCTTGCTCAGTATAATCATGTAGTAAAGGCAATGCATTTACAAATGGAAACCTTGAACTAGAGAAGTGTCTTCAGATCTGTATTGTCATTTGTCACTTGTATATTTTGAGTGTTATTATATTACTGTTAGAGATGTACATGAGTATACAATACATGTTTGCTTAATTCATCTGTCAAGGCAATATATCCCCTTTCTATGTTGCCAAATTACAACAAATGACAAAACATGTTCCTTTCTGATGTGCATGGCACAACAGCTTTAGGGCTCATTTCTTCTTGTTTATACATGATGAAATGGAGAAAACAGCAGTACTGTTAGTTATCACGCATTCATTCCATGCATTATGTACATATTGTATTCAATAACTGCAGTCTATGCAAATAGTCCCTAATGTAGCCACTGCCCTTGCCATTATCTTAACTCAGTATATATTAACATTAATATTACATTTACTCTCCTTTGTTACAATGATGCTTTTGTGTCCTTCTCACATCCTTTGTTAGAATGTTCATTTTAAGTTATGCACATGGGTCAAGAATGTGTGCTCATGCTTGCCTGCATCTTTCATGGCTCCAGCACTGCTGCTGGCCATGAAAAGGTGTTTATAAACATGTAAGCACTATGAGTAACATGCATAATCAATGAGCTCTGCTGCTGATTGCACTAATGTGCTTAAATTGTGTAGGCTTCATGCGTTAATGAATCCCGGGGGTTTGTGTGTGTGTGTGTGTGTGTGTGTGTGTGTGTTTCATTATGGTGTGCTAGAATACTATGAATATCAGCAAAGGCCATTATTCTGAAGGCATTACACTGAATGGTATTAAAAACAAATGTTCCAATAGCAAAAAATTGAACTACAGGATTTCTCTTAGGTCCTGTGTCACTCATCCTTGGTTATAAGTCAAGATGAATAGGTGGGGTAATTTATATGCTTTATTGCATAGAAACATATCAGGATGGATAGCAGCAATACAAAATATAAGCAAACTGATTAACTGGCAGACTACACAGACATGCATGCTTACATCTCAACAACAACTTAGAAAATGGCAGTCAGGCTCTCATGTGCTTAGTATTTATACACATGTGCAAGCCCATGGAAAGCTTCTTAAAGGTATACATACATACTGATCGACATCATCCCTCTTTAATGAATTGCCCACAACAGACTGACATTTGAAAAAGACATGCAGTTGTACAATCAATAAGAAACAAACACAACATCCATGTCCAAGTTGCCATATATCTTGAACATGGTCTGGAAATGTGACCTGATCTACCGATATAGCAATCAGAACTGGATTTAGCAACAGGTACAGTCATTGGTGAACAAACTGTTTCTGGAGTTTCGGGATTCTTCTCAGGAACAGGGATATTTACTGGAACATCGTCTGGAACTGGAATGCTGATAACTCACTCTGAGATATGGATCCTATCTCATAGATATGATACTGCAATACAGGCTCATACACCTGGACCAAATGTTTCCAATTCCACCTAAATTTTACTCTTTGTAATTCCACAATGTATGATCTCGACTGTGGACATAAACTTTTCATGACTCCAATCCGATCAGAACCTTTAGTCATCTGCATCCTCACAATTTCCCCTTCTCATAATGGATTGAGTGGTTTGCTGGACTTATCATAACAGGACGTCTGGGATAAGTGCTCATTTAACAGATGGGCTTTCATTGATCTGTTGTTTTTGGCACATGGAACCAATAGATTATGGCTGATTGGTACTGTGGTTCTGGGTTATCTTGACAGAAGTCTCTGTGTAGGTGAACCAAGATGTTTATCATGAGGAACATTTCTGAGATTCAAGAGATTCAGGAAAACATCATTATTGTCTGATTTTGACTTCTCTAGTAACTGTTACATACTTTGAACTGCACGTTCTGCCAAACCATTTGACTGTGGATACCCGGGGTACTTGTAACATGAATAAAGTCCTACTTTTCAGCAAATCTCTTGAACTGCTGGTTTATAAACTGTGCACCATTGTCAGAAATAACTTTGTGCGGACTACCATGGACTGCAAAATGACACTTCAACTTATTAGCAATGAGAGTACTGGACACTAGATTAGGAAGGAGGTCAATTTCAAACCAATTTGAATAAGAGTCTACCAACACCAAATAATGTTGAGCATTCCACTCGAAAATGTCTGTAGCTATTGTCAACCAAGGTAGTTCAGGAATCTGGTTTAGCTGAAGTGCTTCTTTCTGTTGATGCAGCTTAGTACTATTACATACAGAACAAGAGGAAAGTACTCTCTTAATGTCTGTTGATATAGAAGGCCAAAATACTAGTCCTCTCACCCTTCTTTTGGTAGAATCTGCTCCTAGGTGGCCACGGTGCAAAATAGTAATATACTCTTGTTGCAAGGATTTTGGAACAATTACTTTTGGACCTTTCATGATGATACCATCGTCAAACAAAATCTCATCTCTGTAAGGAAAATAAGGTTGCAGGTCAACTGGTAAGCAAGATTGCTTCAATGGCCATCCTTGACTGATAAAGTGGTTGAGCTTCTGGAGAACTGGATTTGAGGCTGTGTGACTTTTAAGCTCATCAAGACGTGTGGAAGAAAATTTCTCACTTCCATGACTTCAAATTCAAGTTCCTCATTTTCGTGCTGTTTAGTGGTGTTTCTGGGTGATCTGGATAAAATAACAGCAAGATAAAGAAGTTTGCCTTTCATGTAAACAAGATTGAATTTATACTTTTGCAATTTCAGCATAATGCATTGCAATCTGACTGGAGCTGTATGCATACGCTTTCTCAAAATAGTGACTAGAGGTTAATGATCTGTTTCAATTTGAATAGGTCAGCCATAAATATAATCATGCAACTTCGAACATGCAAACATGATTGCCAAGAGCTCTCTCTCAATCTGCACATACTGCTTCTCGGTTTTGGTTAGAGTTCTGCAAGCATAGACTACTGGTCTACCCTCTTGAAGAATGATTTCACCAAGACCAAATTTTGCAGCATCACAAGAAAGAGTTACTGGTTTGTGAACATCATAGTAGCTGAGAGTTGGTGGGATGGCAATTTTCTGCTTCAAAACATCAAATACTCTTTGGTACTGTTCTAACCAGGACCAGGATACATATTTGTGTCAACTCTCTGATCAGTGCTGAAAGTTGGCTCAAGTCTGGAGTGAAGTTGCCTAGATAGTTGACCATGTCAAGAAAATGTAGGGCTTGAACATTGTCTGGAGCTGGCATATCAAGAAATGCTTTCTTGGAAGGATCTGGTCATAAGCCTGAATTGGTAAATAAATGACCAACATAAGTAACTTCTCATTGCCTGAATTTGCACTTCTAAGGATTCGGCTTAAGATTCACTTCACATGCTCTTTTCAGAACTTTCTTGAGGTTTCTGTCATGCTTAGCATCACCATTACCTCCTACTATAATATCGGGTTCCTATTAGAAGACCAAAGGCGCATTCTTTCGAATGCATCTTGGTCAAACTTAAAAGACTGAAATGGCAAAATATCGAAGTGGCTTTTAAGTGAATTCATTCCCTGGGAAAGATTTTGCTTGGCCACTTCGTTACTTTGCGGTTTTCGGCACTGTAGTGTGGTCTCGGAGTTGGTATATTTAAGTAGGGGGGTGTGGGGCATGCAGCCCCCACATGGGGGTGTGAGGAGAGAAGTCCCCCCCTTAATGTAATGTTTAAAGTGTTTTGTTAATTATTATTTTTTTTTTGCTGAAACAGCGATTTTTTTTCCCTTGGAAAAAAATTGCTGCTCTGACAGTTCAACATTGTAAGCTTTCGCTTACATAGGGTCGATTAATCACCGTTTGCTTTTTTAAGCATTCAGTGATCTAATATAGACCCTATAATATCATCTACTATAATAGTACATTGACACCCAGAAAAAGTTTGCTCCCTTGCACGCTGGAAGACTGCACTGGCAGGATTTACCCCAAATGGCATTTAAAAAAATCTGTACCTGCCAAAAGGAGGACTGGAAGTGGTTAGCAATGAAGATTTATGATCAAGCAAAATTTTCCAAAATTAATTCTGAATCCAAGACAGAAAAAAACAGTGGCATTTGGCATAAGAGCAGTGACTTCTTTAATTGTAAGCATTGGATGGTGAGGTCTTTTCAGTGGTTTGTTCAAATCTCTTGGATCTGTACATATTCTGATATCATCTGAGCTTTTCTTATGTGCTACGACCACGGAAGATATCCATTCACTAGGTTCATCAACTGGACAAATTACACCTTGCTGCACCATTTTATCTAACTCAGCCTTGACTATGTTCTGCTTAGCAACTGGAACTTTCCAGGCTGGTCTGATAACTGGGCTGACCTCTGGGTCTAACTTCATGGAGTACCCAACTGGGAGTTTGCCTAGTTTATCTTCAAAAAGATCAGCATAGGCAGACAAAATAAACTGGGCAAAATTAGAACAGTGGCCTTTTAAGCTTACATGGTGGACTTCCTTATTAAATGAAAGTAGTCATATTTTCAAACTGTCTTTGAGACCTAACAATGACTGTACGTGCCTTTTGACTACATAAAATTGTAAGTCATAGCTGTTACCAGCAGAGTAACATGAAAGCAGTACTGAACCTTCAGATAAATTTCTTCACCACCATAAGTAACAAGCTTTGCACACTTTGTACAATCATCTTTATCAGAAAGTGCAGCTTGAATGAAAATATCATACTCTTGCTCAAACACTCTCCAATTCTCTGCAATATTATTATCAAATACAAGTGGCCTGGTTTTCAAAATCTGTCTGCCATGCCTGCAAAGTATGGTTAAACACACTGAAAATGTGGCCCTTGTAATTATATACAAACATGCAGACACAGCCAGTACTTGTAATAACATTCAAATGCACAATAAACTCTTCAAAATACTGTGCTTTATGAAATATGCTTTGAAATGGCTGTATTTTGCAAAATAACTGTACTGTAATACTGCACAAACTTGTGAACACTTTGTACACTTTGGATATTTCATACAGATTTAATCAATGCAAAAAAGTAGCACATAGTGAAAAAATGTGGTTGTTTTCCTTATTTTATACATTTTATGCAATTCAGACATTGTTTCAAACATTTTCATAATAATTTTGAATATTTTCATCATTATGTCGCAGTTTTGGACAATTGGTTTCACTAGAAATTCGTTTTGTGTGTTCTGAGTGCTTCTTTTTATATTTTCTGAATAAGAAATCATTTAAGCAAGTTTTAATACCTGGAATTCATTTCTAACATGTTTTGTGAGTTACACGTGTTGTAGAGATGATCCATTCCTCTATATTCCTCCAACATTAACTGAGTGCCCATTGGTCTTGAATTTGAATACCACTTCTGACACCATGTCACTCATCCTTGGTTATAAGTCAAGAATAACAGGCGAGGTAGTTTATATGCTTTATTACACAGAAACACATCGGGATGGATAGCAGCAATACAAAATATAAACAGACAGATTAACTGACAGATGACACAGACATGCGTGCTTACATCTCAGCAGCTTATTACAAAATGGCAGTCAGGCTCGCACATGCTTAGTATTTATACACATGTGCAAGCCCATGGAAATCTTCTTAAAGGTATGCATACATACTGATCTACATCCTGGTTTTTAAAATATTTTTCTTTTTGCGACAATAGTAGTGAAGTAACAGGATCTTTATTTAAACAGTTGTAATTGTTTTGAAAAAAGACTCTTGAAATGTAACTGTTTGCAAATGGACAATTATTTCTTAAGGGAATGTATTCACCATAACTGGGTTCTGAGGGGACTACGGTTATTGAAGTTCACTAACAGAATACAAGTTAAGTCAGAGTTATATAGAGATCTTGTTTCTATGTTTGATAGGCATGGGTGTGAAATGATGAGACATTTAATTAAACACAACAAGAACTACAGAATGAACTGGCACCCACCTAAGCACCATGTTCAATCATAGCCTCACCTCAGGCTTTGCACCCACTGAATGGCAAACAGCAATGGTTATCCCACTCCACAAAGGGGGAGCCACCATAGACTCCGGGAACTACCACCCCATTAGCCTAATGAGCCTTGTCTGCAAGGCCATGGAACACATCATCATGGAACTTATAAACAAAGACACTGGTAATCTCCAAACTCTGGACCCCACCCAGTTCAGGTTTGTAAAGGGTAGATCATGTCTCCTAAACCAGACTGAATTCTTTGAAGCAGTCACCAAAGCCGTAGACGAGGGTAAGGTGGTTCACACAGCCTATCTAGATCTCGCCAAGGCTTTTGACACCATCCCCCACTTTGGAATTATAGATAAACTCAGTAAACTAGGTATAAATCCCTATGACACAAGATGGGTTGCCAACTGGCTCAATGACAGAACCCACACTGTGAAAGTAGCAGACTCCAAATCCGACTTCCGACCAGTGACAAGTGGAGTACCACAGGGTTCAGTCCTTGGTCCTCTCCGGTTTGGTATCTACTTTTCTGAAGTACAGGTTAATACAGAAGGTCTTTGGCTAATGAAGTTCGCAGATGACTGCAAACTAGGAGCCATAATTGAAACTCCTAATGACGTGGACATCCTATAAAAGGGCCTCACTGAGACAGATGCCTGGTGTCAAAGCCATGGCCTCAAGCTCAATGCCAAAAAGTGCATTGTCATCCCCTTTGGTAAAAACTCTGTACCCATGAGCTACCACATAGGTGGTAGTCAGCTCAACACTGAAAGTTTGATAAGAGACCTTGGGACACAGGTGGACAGCAGTCTCTCCTTTGATAATCACATCGTCACAGTAGTCAGGAAATTCTTCTATGAGGCACACCTCATCACAAAAGGTTTCTCATCCAGGAAAAAAAGAGGTCATTGTTCCCCTCTACTCATCACTCATTAGACCCATTATAGAGTACAACGCCCCTTTTCATATGTACCTCACAAGACATCTACAACAGCTGGAAAGGCCGCAGAAATACCTCACAAAGAGGATTACTGGCCTCAAGCAGATGCCCTACGTAGACCATCTCAAAAAACTCCAGCTTTACTCCATCACATATCGCCTACTCAGAGTCGATCTCTGCCTAACATACAAAGCTATGTCAAACCCAGAGCTGTTGGACATGCTCCACTTAAAGAAATCCCAATCCTTCCAAGCTACATGCTCTAGGGACCTACACCTTGTCACCACAATAAACAGAACATGCTGGATTGATAGATTTCTGTCCCAGAGACTTCCCATACTCTGGAACAAACTACCTATCTATATCAAACAAAGCTCCTCATTAGCACTCTTCAAGAAAAATCTTGATTGGATGGGAAATAGGAAATTCACCACGGGGATCACCTCTGTGGCTCTGCTTGACAGGGGCACAGGAAAATAATTGTCTTGGGTGGCGAAAGCCAGGGTAATTTTTGGCTAGGCTTCTATAGGCCCTAGGGCCAATAGGCTAGTACCTACCTATGAACCTATGAACAGCAGCTGCACTTTGATCCCTAAAATTTTTGGGTTACCAATAGTACACATAGACATTGATAGTCCCCCTTTCAGGCCCATTGTGGCAGCTCAGCGGTTTAAAACATACCCCTTTGCTATGTTTATTGATAGAATCCTAAAACCAATTAGCAGCATGTAGCCCCTACATATCAAATGAGTCATAGAATTTTTTTAATAAATGTGAGTGACTTAGGATATAAAAAATTGAGTTTTTTAACTGAGGATGTGATTGATTTATTTTTTTACATATGCAATTATGAGGGGCAAAATATGTTTAGAGAAGTACTGGTCTCATTCAGTTTTATTAGACGCTACTAGGATAGAACTTTTGGTGACATTTATAGAAACAGTACTGAGAAATATGTTATTTTTTTATTTTTTTCAGGAAGAGTTCTATCAACTAACCAAGGACATAGTCATGAGAGTCACTTGTACTCCTATCAATGCTAACATTTTTATGTGGAGATGGCAGAAATTTTATTTTTTCATCAAGGTTCACATTCAGTTGAACTTTTTATACCAAATTTCTGGATGATACTTCTATATTTTAGAAAGACAATGAGAATGAGGCTGCGGCTTTTATCTTCATTATTAATCAGTCAACAGACGTTTTGAGATTCTCTCACATCCGTACTTATGAAAATGTGATCTTTTTGGATGAAACCATTACAAAAACATTTAAGGATTTCTGTTCAAATATATATATATATATATATATATATATATATATATATATATATATATATATATATATATATATATATATATATATATATTTATAGGAAACCAACTTATTCAAAACTCTTTCTGCACTTTTAAACTTGTCACCCTTTATTCCATAAGAAAAGTTTAATGAAGAGGCAGTTAGTCAGATTGTCAAGCATGGCCTCTGGTTTATTTTGCAGAGACAGATGCTTTAATCAATATGTTTACAGAGAGGGGACACCCATTGGTTATCATTAAGAAATTGCCAATGAAGTTAGAAAAAAAAGGGAGAACAAGTTTCAACCCTATCTACATTATGAATGTGGTAAGAATATAAAAAGAGCCACACAACAGATGCAAAAAACACAGTTAGCTATGTGAGGGCAATGGTACTAAAGTTTGGAATAGAATCTTACCTAGTGAAGAATATTATTAGGAGAAACTAGTGTATATTTAAGGCCTGCAATGATTTAGTTGCAACATTAGGCCAAAACCCACTGTTTATTTACAAAAGGGCTATTAACTTTATGAGCAAGTTTGAGATTAGGTGCAAAAGGGGTGATGAGGATGGTGAATTGTGCCAAATAGTTGATACCATGAAATGTGGGGATTGCAGTCAATGTCATTACATATAAGAAGGTGATAGTGTGCCCATTACATGTAGGGGAAAATCTTTAAAATGAAGTTGTTTAGTCAATTGTGGTACATTTGCAGTGGTTTATGCTGTCTTATGTCAGTGTTATAACTCTTTGTACATAGGTAGGCGCCCCCTGAAATAAAGAATAT
This sequence comes from Protopterus annectens, assembly GCF_019279795.1. NCBI lineage: Eukaryota > Metazoa > Chordata > Ceratodontiformes > Protopteridae > Protopterus > Protopterus annectens. The sequence goes on along the minus strand of NC_056746.1, from coordinate 753,967,299 downwards.
ACAAGCATTATTGTGATGTTTGTAGAAAAACATGAACAATGCTGGTTTACCTCCATAAGGTCGCAAATACAATATGTGACCAGTCAAATATCTGATTCAAAATGTCAGAAACTGCTTAAAACAGCGAAAGTGCTACACTACAAATTCCACAGTCCGGAAATGTTGAATGTGTTCAAAACACCCAACATTTCTGGATATTCCAAATACCATTATGCAGCACCCCACACCCCCTGCTAATTTAATATACTAACTCTGAGATCACACTACAGTGAGGGAAGGGGTCCATGTCCCGATCCCCACTGTATTGCGATCTGCACTCAGACTGCCGAATTCACATGAGCGAATGCACACTGGCATTCGCTCATTTGAATTCACACTTCTGTTTTTCCACATTTACAAATCTTGCTGTTGTACTATCACATATCAGAGCATTGTAGAATGACATCATGACCTTATGAAGGTAAACCACAATGCTCTATATAGACATAGTGATGTGTAGACACTACAAAAGTTTCAATTTTAAATTTAGGTAGGATTTTAAAGGTGCCAAAGGGGGGAGGCCGATGAATAAAGAATTCAATATGAGGAATTACCATGGTAGCTGAGACTCAATGCAACAGTAATACCAGGGCTGATCATATTTCATTGAACAGCGTACTAAAACCTTGTGACACTAAATTATACTAGGGGTATATTCACTCACTCATGGAATTTAATTTCTTGACATTGGGACATTCACTTTTAATACCATTGGAGTATTGCTGTCAGAATTATATCTTTTGCTGGTATTTCTAGTATTCTCTTGCATACCATAATGAAATTCTCACACACACACACACACACACACACACACACACACACACACACACACACACACACACACACACAGTCTTTACAAGTTCCATGATTAGTCTTGCCATAATTAATATCATTAGGTACAGCACCTGTTCCATTCTTATCCACCACTCCCATCAGGTTAACCTCTTTGTCTATAATACAGGATTTTTGAAGCTTGCTCATCACTGTTGATCACCATGATGTCTTTTCCACTTAACACATTCTGTTGAAAACCATGCCATGTACTAGCATGTTATATGAGTAGACACAACAACACTGTTAATTCACCGGTCAGCTTAATTAGATCCACCGTCTGCGATGTCAGATCTGCAGGTCTACTGAGTCCAATAAGTCTTGTAAATCCGTGGATATGAACATGCTATCACCAAAATGCTAAAGAAACAAAAAATATTAGGCTGCACAGCGACTGTATATTTAGCATGTTTTTTTTAGATTTTTCAGCTGGTTTACCACTACCTCTTTTTTAGTGTTTAATAATATATCTGATACTATTGGTGGATTTTGAACTACATCAATTGTGTTTTATATATTTAATAAGATTGTTGTTTGCTTTAGTTCTGATGAAGTTTTTGGTTAAAGTACAAAAGCACTAAACAAAAGCAAATAAAATTATTTAACATTATTTTGTGGTCTAGTAAGTGATTGGATCCATATTCTATGGTTCACTGTGATTTTGAGTTTTATCTGTTTTTGGTGCACAGCGAAGGCTGTCTTTTGGTTCTTCAATAAGACTCAACCCAAAAAGATGCAGACCTATCACCACAAACACTTTAGGATGTCAATCAAAAATCTTTCACTGCTGTCAAAACTTGGTTAAAAGATGCAAATGTACTTTTAAATCCTATCCTAGAAAAAAACACCCTTAAATAATACCAAAATAAAACACAGTCTTTCAAAATAACCTCTTCTAACAATACAAAAGTAACCCAAACAAAACTTCTACGTGGCCTAATTGACAATAAACTTAAATTTAACCAACACAGGTCTATATAAAATTCTCGAAAGCCGACAATGTCGAATCTGACATTGTCAACACGAGAATAGTGAAACTGCAGAACATCGAACAAGTAAACGGAACTCTCCATAAGGGGAGATTTCCATTTACTTCAATGTAGTGCAGTCTCAGATTTGGTATATTTAAGTAGCGGGGAGTGTGCACCCCTGCCTACACCGTTTAGTTTTTTTTTTTTTGTTGTTGTTTTTATTTTTTATTCTGAACATTCGATGTTTTAACAGTTCGATCACTAAAGGTCGACCTTTAGTGATTTGAACTGTTAAATATTCGATGTTCTAATATAGACCTAACCAACACACATTGCATTCCATTAAAAAACACCAGCAACTCAGCTATGTATACAAGCAAACATTACCTGACAGACAATGCAAGTCAAAGGCCAATATCTACAGGACTTATTCTACCCCATATGCCTTGCATAGTCTTACAAACCTAAATACTATGCTTAAAGTTCTCTGAAACAACTGAACTGGCTTGAGCTACCCAGCTGTTTACCTTACTTAGAACTTAGTTTTGCACGCACCCTTATACATGCACCAGCAGCACCTAAAGATATCCTGCAGCACTGCTCTCCTGGCTGAGTCTTTTACTCAAGAAATAAGTTATTAGTACTCATCATATAAAGTCTAATAATGCAGCAGGCAACTGACAACACTCCCATTAAGTACCATAAACCTGGAATACCATCCAACATACCTAAACCAGATCATGAAACTTTCTACCTACAAGCACTAATTAAAACAACATCTAAACCACCAAGAATATAAGACCATGAGGAATTCCACAGGAATAAATTCTCTGACTACACAAGAAATATTGTACACTTTTACTGACACACAACAGAGTAGAGCTCATACCTCCAATCCCTTTAAGACTCCTCTCCTCTTCTACACAATAAACATCTCTACAACTCATTCATTATTACCTTTCAGTTTTAATTCCCACTTTACCTATCAATTTCTTTCTGAACTTCTAATTTCATCCATCTCTTTAAAATAGTCTTCACTACCATCTTATAACCAGGTTCTGTGTCAGTAAGTGGCCTAGCATTCTTACCTCTACTATCCATCAGCTATACAATGTCTCTTTCCCTCTTCCAGCTTCAACTATCAACAAAGTGATTAATGTTTCACATTCCTTACATCACCTTTATTTATTCCTAACATTTGTATAGTAACCTTCATTCATAAGTTGCATCTAATGTCCAGTTGCACACATACTGCATATGAATCCTTTGCATACTAAATATTTTATACTTGGAATTTAATATCACGTATAATGTCACCAGAGAAGTAATACAGAACAATTACCAGTTTGTATCTAGATATCTTAAGAACTATCAGTGTAATGAATTTATAAAAATGGTTTTGCTATGAGTATTTTAAATGTATCTACTGGAGCTTTTCTCCTCTGGCCTCCACTGAAATGTTTTTGAACCAGTCAACAAAGGCAAGCAAGTAAACAAACAGGCAAACATGATTTAATCTGGGTATTATTTTGGATCTATTGGTATTTTAAGTATGATTTAAGGTTTTGTTAAATCTACTTTTCTCTAAAACAATTGCCATTTTATAGGTAAAACATGTTGGTAATTTTCTACTTAAAGCATTCACTATGCCCATAAATACATTTTCTTTCTGTACTTTAACATTATCAATATTGATTTTTTTGTATCTCAGATAATTCATTATCATTGTCCTTAATTTTAACCCATGCCCATGTCAAATTTTAACCCATGCCCATGTCTATATATATATATATATATATATATATATAGATATATATATATATATATATGGGATCCATACTATTGAGGGAACGGCCATTTCACCGTAAAAGCACATTCGCAAAAGTGTGGTTAAGTAAGGGTGAAAATGTGGGGAGATGGCTGTTGTTGAGATTGTAGTACAGTGGAGATAAGGGAATATTCCCTTTAACCCACTGTAGTGCGATCTCAGACTGAGAATATAAAAGTAGGGGGGGGGAGGGGGGCTTGCCTCCTGCATAAACGTGAGTTCTGTGTCTTGTTTTGTAGATTTTTTTAACACACTTTAGCGAAAGTGCTTTTTTTGGTGAAAAGCACTTTTGGTAAAGTGTGTTCGGCCAATGTGGTTTCGGTTGTTTGAGCTTTCGCTCAACAGTATGAGATCCATATATATATATATATATATATATATATATATATACATATATATATATATATATATATATGCATATATATATATATCCATATATTATATATACACACACATCTATATATATATATATATATATGTATGTGTGTGTATATATATATATATATATATATATATATATATATATATATATAGGTGTGCTTCTAAATTTCAGACCATAAGATCAAAGTTTTGATACTTTGAACCATTTAAATGGAGATCGCCGTACAGTGTGGAAAGGTATAATTACCATATTCCTCACTGTAGTGCAATGTCAGCGATGGTGTATTTAATTAGTAGGAGGTGCCCCTTGCAAAAATGTAAAAAAAGATTTTTCGGTTTTTATTTTTTTTTATTTATGTTGTGAAGTTTCAAAACTTCGATCTTATGGTCTCAACCATAAGAAATTTGAAGTTTTGAACCTTCAAAATTTAGAAGAAAACCTATATATTTATATATATGCTTATTTATGTATATAGACATATATATATATATATATATATATATATATATATATGTATATATATATATATATATATATATATATATATATATATATATATATATATATATATGTTTATCCATATCCATCCATCCACCTACAAACCCCTTTTTGCCATTTTGCACAAGGGGTCAGGGTGTCACTTCGAGTGACAATCTAGAGCCACAGTCCATATATAAAAGAAAATATCACGCAGCAAGTGATCAATTACCAGCCAATTGAAAAATAGAAAACAACAAGGTTAAACTTTGTTTGCAGGAAGGCAAGCCCACCTACATCACCACTCCCTTCTGCTAATTATATATACCAAGTCCAAAATCTCACTACTGTGGAGAAAGGGCAAATTTCATGATTCCCACTGCTCTACAGTCTCACACAGATTTAAAAATCTGGTATGTGCAATCAGCTGATTTTCTATCATATGTACTGGCTTGTGTATATGTATATATATATATATATATATATATATATATATATATATATATATATATATATATATATATGGGTTCACTTTATAACATCGAAATACTGAAATGTCGAATTTCAGTATCTCGAAGCTATAAAGTCGAATGTTAAAAATAGTGAACGTTCATAATCGCAAATTTGACGTATGTCAAAAATATGTCGAATTCGCGGTTATGAAGTTGCGCTATGTAATGTCCGGGTTTGTGTTTTGTTGGTGCGCGGTGCCGTGTTTGGATGTAGATGTTATGTCAGGTAAGTGAGTGTTTTGTAAGGGTTTTGAGTGGGAGTTAGAGTGTGTGTGAGGGATTGGATAATGTGCGTGTGTGAGTGAGCTTTTGTGTTGTGTTTGTGCGATCTGGCAGTTAGTATATATAAGTAGGGGGGATGTGGGGGGGCGCAGCCCCCCTGCTTATGTGTGTGTGAGTTGTGTATGTGTGTTGTTTTTTTGTTTATGTTGTGATGTGGGTGTTGTATGTTTAGTGTAGTGTGTGCGGTGTTTTCGGTTATGTGGTTTTGCGGTTTTTGTTTGTCGGTGTTTTGTGGATTCGGTTTTATAGTCCCGAGATACTGAAATTCGATATTTCAGCATTTCGAGGTTATAAAGTGAATCTATATATATATATATATATATATATATATATATATATATTTACATATACAGACAATCGATAAAGTAAAGATATAGAAACTATATGGGTCTGCTTCAGATTATCAGCATTTCAGAACATCAAACTGCATATGGTTGAAAGTATACGATTGTTGTTCCAAAATATCCATCTGTTTATACTGAAATTGCGGTACAGTGAGGATTGGAGAATTTCCCCTTTCCCCACTGTAGGACAATCTCAGAATTGGTATATATATAATTAGCATGGGGGATGGGGGCAGTGCACTGCCTTACCCCTAGCAAAAACACATTTTTGTGTATTTTCTGTTGTTTTTGATTTTCCATAACATCAGTCATATGGGTTTCACCATATGCAGATTGTCATTAAAGAAAGTTGATGTAACAAAACAGATCCAGATATAGATATATAGCCTGATGCTGAATTTTTTTCTTTGTTTTTCACTAGGGTAAGGTGACTTCAGTGAGCTACATGAATTAGTTAAGTTTCTTCTGAATAGGATATAGCATGACTTGGAATATCTCACCAAATACCATGCTGAACTCAGTGTAAATATTTTAAATAGTGTTATTCTTGTGGGTAAGGGGTATAACTAGAACTGCTAGTTAAATAAAAAAGTGTTTCTGTAGGTCCAGTAAGCAACTTTTAGCCAGAAAACGTCTTGCAATCTCTTTATTGCCAATGTTGTTTTAAGAGTCAAAAGAAATTTTGCAGTATTAGGTAGAGCAGGTCTGCTTAATGAAATAATGCAGTATAAAATAAGTGTTAAAGTAAGCTGTCCAAGAATATAGTTCATCCATCTTGGGGGAGGGGGTTGAGCTCTGGAGCAGTGGCTCTGGAAGAGAAACAACTGCAGGTCTGTAAGAAGATACTAGAAACAAGCTAAAATTTGTTTATGTAAATCCAGAATACTGAGCTACTGAGAGGATCTGATAGAGGGAAAGAGACAGAAAGTGACCAATAGTGAATGCGACTGAGTCCGAGTTGTACAGCACTGTATTGAAGGCACTTGGTGTCATCATCATCATCATCTTCCGGCTGTTCCCATTAGGGGTTTCCACAGCGCATCATCTGTTTCCATTTCTTCCTGTCCTCTGCATCTTGCTCTATCACACCAACAACCTGCATGTCATCTCTCACCACATCCATTAACCTTATCTTAGGCCTTCCTCTTTTCCTGTTACCTGGTAGCTTCATCCTTAGCATCTTTTTTCCAATATACTCAGCATCCCTCCTCAGCACATGTCCAAACCAACATAATCCTGCCTCTCTGGCTTTGTCTCCAAACCTTCCAACCTGGGCTGACCCTCTAATATACTTATTCCTAATCCTGTCCACCCTCGTCACACCCATTGCAAATCTTAACATCTTTATCTCTGCCACATCCAGGTTTAACTCCTGCCTTTTTGTCAATGCCACTGTCTCCAACCCATATAACATAGCTGGTCTTGCTACTCTCTTGTAGACCTTCCCTTTAACTCTTACTGGTACAAATCACTCCTGACACTCTTCTCCACCCACTCCATCCTGCCTGTACTCCCTTCTTCACCTCTCTTCCACACTCACCATTACTCTGAACTATTGATCCCAAGAATTTAAACTCATCCACCTTCGTCACCTCTACTCCTTGCATCCTCACCATTCCTCTATCCTCCCTCTCATTCACACATATATTCTGTCTTAGTCCTGCTGACCTTCATTCTTCTTCTCTCTAGAGTATATCTCCATCTCTCCAGGGTCTCCTCCACCTGTTCCCTACTCTCACTACAGATCACAATGTCATCTGCAAACATTATAGTCCACGGGGACTCCTGTCTGATCTCGTCTGTCAACCTGTCCATTACCATTGCAAATAAGAAAGGGCTCAGAGTTGATCTTTGATGTAATCCCACCTCCACCTTAAATGCATCTGTCACTCCCACCGCAGACCTCACCGCTGTCACACTACCCTCGTACATATCCTGTACCACTCTTACATACTTCTCTGACACTCCCGACTTCCTCATACAATACTACAACTCCTCTCTAGGCACCCTGTCATATGCTTTCTCTAAGTCTACAAAAACACAATGCAACTCCTTCTAACCTTCTCTGTACTTCTCCATCAACACTCTCAGAGCAAACATCACATCTGTAGTGCTCTTTCCCGGCATGAAACCATACTGATGATCACTAATCATCACGTCCCTTCTTAACCTAGCTTCCACTACTCTTTCCCATAACTTCATGCTGTGACTGATCAATTTAATCCCTCTGTAGTTACTACATCTCTGCACATCACCCTCATTCTTAAAAATCGGTACCAAAACACTTCTTCTCCATTCCTCAGGCATCCTCTCACTTTCCAAAATTTCATTAAACAATCTGGTTAAAAACTCCACTGCCATTTCACCTAAAAACCTCCATGCTTCCACAGGTATGTCATCTGGACCAACAGCTTTCCATTCTTCATCCTCTTCATAGCTATCCTTACTTCCTCCTTGCTAATCCATTGCACTTCATGATTCACAATCCCCACATCATCCAACCTTCTCTCCCTCTCATTCTCTTCATTCATCAACCCCTCAAAGTACTCTTTCCAGCTGCTCAACACACTCTCCTCGCTTGTAAGTATGTTTCCCTCATTATCCTTTATCACCTTTACATGCTGCACATCTTTTCTAGCTTGGTCCCTCTGTCTAGCCAATCGGTATAGGTCCTTTTCTCCCTCCTTAGTGTCCAGCCTTTCATACAACTCTTCATATGTCTTATCCTTAGCCTTCACCACCTCTCTCTTTGCCATACACCTCATCTCCTTATACTCCTGTCTACTTTCTTCATCTCTATGACAATCCCACTTCTTCTTTGCCAACCTCTTTCTCTGTACACTCTCTTGTACTTCCTCATTCCACCACCATGTCTCCTTATTGTCTTTCCTCTGTCCAGATGTCATACCAAGCACCTTTCTAGTCATCTCCCTTACTAGCTCTGCTGTAGTTACCCAGCTGTTTCGTAACTCTTCACTGCCACCCAGTGCCTGTCTTAACTCTTCCCTGAACTCCACCTCACAATTACCCTTTTTCAATTTCCACCATTTGATCCTTGGTGCTGCCCTTACACTCCTCCTCTTCTTCTTGATCACCAACGTTATATTACAAATCACCATCCTATGCTGCCTAACTACACTTTCCCCGGTCACCACTGAAGGCACTTGGTGTAAACTTCAGTTAAAAACACAAATAAGGCAAAGGCCATCCTTTAATGTTGATGAAAGTGCTTAAGCATAAATTCTGTGGATGTTTAATGACTGTCACATTTATTATTTTTATTGGTAAACTTTTGTTAAGCCATGCAACTTTTGTTTTGGGAAGGACGTGTATTTTTATGTTTTTTATTTATTTATTTATTTACTTTTGTGCAAGAAAGTTAGTACATTGTTTTTAAGGAGTCATATCTCTACTGTCTTTAATAGTCCAAAATGGCTTTAGGTAGTTTACAAAAGTTTTTATGAGTGCAGAAGCTTGTGGGTTGTTTTCTTCTCCCATGGTCCTGAGAGGCACTTTTTAAACTTCTTTTTTGTCTCATCAATAATCATTTTTATGTATTTTATTATTTTATTTATTTTATTTTACATTTGTTAACCGGGGGTGTCTGACTGAGCCGAAAAGGCCCTTTTTCAGCAGAGGCCCGGGGAGAAAAGCTCCACAAAGAAAAATTACAAACACATTTAGTTATTTAGGCATAATCAGTATACACACAAATTACAAGAGACATGTTTTTACAGTGGTATGCGGCACAAACAAACAGTTACAGTGGAGAGAACAATCAAAAAAGATATTAATTTTAAAAATAAAGGTAAGTAATAGATTTGTGGTGTACAGCTGAACTTTGGAATGTAGGTAGAATACATACATAGTACACAGGTACAGTACATACATTGTAGATTAGCCAGTGTTTGTGAGTAAGATTGAAAAACTATTATAAATTGCTCTAGATTTAGTATGCATATGTTATCCGCTTTCACTAGCCTGGGGAGCAATCATGGCACTGCCAACTTTGCTTGAGATGTTGCCTGATGAGGTCTTTAAAGGAGGCTTTGGATGATGTGTTTTGAATGCTAGTAGGGACAGAGTTCCATTTTTAGCCACCGAACTACTATATAGTGCATCTCCAAAGCTATTGTAGCTGTTGGTGACTTCTAGTAGTAGTTTGCTTGATGATCTACGAGGCCTTTTGGCTGAGTGATGTTGTACTAGGTTTTTGAGGGCAGGACACTTATTGGGAGGTAATAGATAGAATGACAGAGGCAGAGCTGATTGTAGGTTAGGAGGTTGGGCAGTTCAAGCCAGTGGAGCTGTCTCAAAGCAGTACAGTGATGAGTTCTATATGAGCAATTTGCAGCAAAACGGGCAATTCTGTTATAGCAAGCTTCCATTTTGCTTAGTTCAGTTTTGTTGAGATTAGTCAGAATGGGAGATGCATAGAGTAGGGTGGATAGAAGTTGGGAGCGAGCAATGGCTGATCTTGTGTTGTTGGTAAGAAATGGTTTGATACGGTAGAGTGACCCCAGTTTGGCATGTACTTTTTAATAGTTAAGTTCAGATGACTATCAAATTTTAGGTGGGAGTCTATGGTTATTCCCAATAGCTTAGCCTGTGCCACTGGAGCAATTGGAGTAGCATTTGTGGAGTAGATAGTGAATTGACTGTTAGTGTTTTTGTTTGAACTGGTTATAATCATAAGCTGAGTTTTCTTTGGATTGAGGATAAGTTGGGCTTTGGTAAGGTAGTTTTCAATGTCAGAGAATGCTAGTTGAGTTGTTTGCAGGAGGGTGGGAATGTTTTGTGCAGCACAGATTAAGGTAGTGTCATCTGCATACTGAATTATAGATGCATGCTGTGTGGAGGTGTGGAGGTCATTTGTGAAGACTGTGAATAGTAGTGGTCCTAAGATAGAACCTTGTGGGACTCCTATAGTTATGGGCAGCTGAGGAGAGAGAGAATTTTCCCATTTCACAGCTTGGTACCTGTCAGTTAAGTAGCTTTGGAACCAGGTAAGAGTGGAATTAGATAGATGATATTGGTTTAGTTTGTTTAGCAGGATTTGGTGTGAGACTGTGTCAAATGCTTTGGACATATCCAAAAAGGAGTTGACACTTGTTGGCCTTCATTTTGAGATGGTTTACTGTGTCTGTGAAGCAGAGGAGAGCTGTAGTGGTACTATGGGCAGGTCTGAAACCATGCTGAGTAGGTGACAGGATGTTGCAGTCTAGGAGATAGTTTAGCATCTGGGTATGGATGCATTTTTCTAGGATTTTGGCCAGGGGGGAGAGTAAAGCAATGGGTCTGTAGTTATTAAGTTCAGTGGAGGTCCCGCCTTTATGTATGGGTGTAACATAAGATATTTTCCAGAGTTTGGGCACATAGTTTTCAACAATTGATCTGTTTATGAGTGGAGACTGGGATAGCAATAGCATCTGCTGTAAGTTTCAAGAAATAGCTGGGGAGTAGGTCGGCTGCTGTTGATGAGGTTTTTAGTTTGGAGAGCATGCTTTTGATTGAAGTGGTGGAAACTGTTTTGAGGGTAAAGCTTGTATTAGTGTTATTTGTATTGGGGGGGATAGTGAGGAAGGAACTGTCCTGTGATACTAAGGATAGAATTGAGTTCACAAAGTGGGAGTTGGATTGTGTTTCGATGGGAACTTTAGAGTCAGGGGTGGTTGGTTTGGGGGTAGCCTTTTGGGTGGATTTTAGTAGCTGGTTTACATTTTGCCAAAATTTTTGCGGGTTGTGTTGGTATTTAGTTTGTAATGTTGTATAGTAGGATTTTTTTGTCCAGCCTAATGCATTTTTTTGCAAGGTTGCGCAGTTCTTGGTATTTAGTTAGGCTTTGTGTTTCTTTGTTTTTTTTGATAGTAACACCAGGCAGTGTCTCTGGACTTGAGGATTTGTTTGGTTTCTTTACTGAGCCAGGGGTTTCTAGAGGTTCTAACCTTGATTTTGTCCAATGGAGCGACAGTGTCTAGGTGTTGTAGAAATGTTTTGTTGAAATATGCTACAGCCTGGTCAAGTGAGAGGGTTTTTAGGGCGGTCCAGTCACAGTTACACAGTAAAGTGTTGAGGACCTCAGGAGAGAATTTTTTTGTGTTTCTAGTGGATATATAGTTAGTGGTTTTGCATATGCTTGTTCTACTACGTATAAAGTATATTATGTTGTGATCACTTAAGGTGTCTGGGAGACTGCCTGTGTGAGGGTACAATGTGGGGTTGCTAGTTAGGACCCAGTCAAGGATGGATTCCCTTTTAGATTTTTTATCACACCTAGTTGGAATTTGGACTAGCTGCTGGTAGCCATGGAGATTTATTAGATTACTTGGTGGTTCTGATATACAGGTGAACCAATCTAGGTTGAAGTCCCCAGAATAAGGGTTTCTTGTGAGTATGTGGAAGAACACCAGGATAAGAAGTCTTCAAGGCTAGCAGGTGTATTACCAGGTGGAATATAGATCACAATTGTGGTGATGACCTTTTCAGGGTGAAGTTGAAGTTGTGAGATAAGTATGTCCCAATTATTGGGTGAAGGGTAGGAGTTTGGTAATTGATGGACAGTTAAGTTGGACTTGTAGAGTAAGGCAGTTCCACCCCCTTTACGAAGTGGTCTGTCTTGTCTAATGATATTGTAGCCAGTAGGGAGAACTTCTGAGTTAGCTATGTTTTTATTTAGCCAGGTTTCTGTTAAAGCAACTATGTCTGGGGAGTAGTTTGCTATTGTGGCCTGGAGTTCAGGTATTTTATTTTTGATACTTCTAATATTAATATTTAGCATTAAAAGATGGTTGGTTTTGCTGATGTTGCTGATTTGCCCAGGGATGAAGAAAGTGGGAGTGTTATGTTCTGACATTTGTGTTTGAGCAGTTTGTGTTGGACAGGATGGATTTGGGCCTGGGTTGGGGTGGATATCCCCACTTATGGTGAGCCTGGAGTTAAAATGGTTATACAGATGTTGGAGTTTGGTGAGGAGTGTGAGAAAGTATTGTGTTTTTTTGGAGTAGGAATGAGAGCATATGTGTTTAGTTCTGAATTGGTCCGTTATGTAGTTCTTGAATAAGTGTGGGCAGATATTATTATAATGTGTGGTGTCTGTGTATGAGAGTGCATAATGCAGTGTTGTGCTACTAAGTTTAGGGATATTGCTAGAGTGATAACTTGTGGTGTTGTAAAGAATTATGAGAAGACAGACTAGATTTAGTTGTGTGATAGTCATAGTTATAAAGTTTATGTTGTTTCTAGGTGGGGGGTCTGAATAGGAATTATAGGGTTGCACTATATGTGGATGGGGAAGTAGTGTGGGTGATGCAAAAAATGCCTAGTGGGAATAAGAGTGATTGGGAGTATTTTGTGTGGAGCAAGTTGGTGTGGTTTAATGTGATATGACTTGAGGAGCTAATGCCTAGTGGGAATGAGAGTGATTGGGAGTATTTTGTGTGGAGCAAGTTGGTGTGGTTTAATGTGATATGACTTGAGGAGCTGTGATTGGTGGAGGTGATGTGAGGGTGAGCTGTGGGTGTGGCTATGATTACTATAAATGTAGAGGTAGTGGGGGCGGGAGGGAATAGGGGGCAGGGCAGGGGAGCGGAGAGAGCCCGAGCGTTAGCGAGGGTGAACGGAGCGGGGCAGAGCCAGAGCCAACAAAGGCAAGAGAAAAAAGTAAGTATTACTTTACAAATCTGAACACTTTTAAAACAAATTCCTGAGGTCTAATGGCTTACCGGCTAGCAGAATGTGATTGCTGGAAGCACTTGTGTCCTGGTGGGAGACTAGAAATTTAAAGATGGCTCCATGCTCAGCAGGATTCTAATATAAACTTTGTACTGGGGGAGGGAGATAGCACAAGGGGTGTAAACCAGGTGGAATGCAAAGAAACCAGAGAGGCAATCAGTGGAAATCAGTGAAGGCCTCAGAGAGGGTAAGTAATAATTCAAACTACCTGTAAAGTGAAGGAGAAAAGAGACAGCAAAGTTTATTAAGGTTGGGAGTGTGTCTTTACATTGACTTGCTGATTAGTAACCAGTCTGTGCACAGATTAGAGTAGGGAGATACATTAGCAATGATAGAGATGCAAATAAGCAGGTGATCCTCCAAGTGATACAAACTAAGGCAGAAAGAACTGAGAGGGCTGCTTGATGGTTAATTTAATTTAGTCACAGGGATGTGAATTAAATATATACTGTCTATTGGACAGTTAGGATTACTGTACTATCGGGGGGGGGGACACAAGGCTACAACAGTCAGTTTTATTAGCAAGCTGAGAACTACTAAGAAATACTGCTAATGTAATAGCTTCACTCTCATAAAACATACAAGTAGAATGCCTGGGTGGACTGACCCTGCTCTTGAGACTCAAAATGTATATCCTTGTTTAGTTTGCAATACTGATTCCTTCTTACACTGTATAGATGGAGTGGTAGCCGCAGACTGCAGATTTGCTTGAGTGTGCTCCTGCTCTTGAGGCTCAAAATGTATATCCTTGTTTAGTTTGCAATACTGATTCCTTCTTACACTGTATAGATGGAGTGGTAGTCGCAGACTGCAGATTTGCTTGAGTGTGCTCCTGCTCTTGAGGCTCAAAATGTATATCCTTGTTTAGTTTGCAATACTGATTCCTTCTTACACTGTATAGATGGAGTGGTAGCCGCAGACTGCAGATTTGCTTGAGTGTGCTCCTGCTCTTGAGGCTCAAAATGTATATCCTTGTTTAGTTTGCAATACTGATTCCTTCTTACACTGTATAGATGGAGTGGTAGCCGCAGACTGCAGATTTGCTTGAGTGTGCTACTGTATAGATGGAGTGGTAGCCGCAGACTGCAGATTTGCTTGAGTGTGCTCGGCTAGCAGAATGTAATTGCTGGAAGCACTTGTGTCCTGGTGGGAGACTAGAAATTTAAAGATGTTCAATATTAGTAGAGTAGTAAGGATTTTGTTAAAGTTTCATAAGATTATATCTCCTTTTTAATTAGTTTATTTCTCATTTAGTTTAGCTGGAATCATTTTTTTATGTCCCCACAACTCATGATTAGCTGCTACCAACTCTTCTTGCTCATTGGATCTTCTGGACCTGCCTTAGCATTGCTCTGGCTCAACTTGACCCACATCCAGGGCCAGTGAGGAAATGAAGGATACTGGGCAGAGTCATACACTGCTGCATGGGAGTGTGCCTCAACTCCCAGTCATTCCTCTGCCTTGCCAGCATCACAATTGCACACCCTCCCAAATAAGGTGCTCACCTCTAACACAGCTTGGAGCTCGCCAGGCTTGTATGGCTCATATTGCAGTGAGCCTAGCTTGCCTCTCTCATCACAGGATGGGGAAACCAACATTAACCACTCACTTCCTTCGTGCTCTTGTGGTCCTCCAGCACCTGTGCCACTAATTGAACATGGGTTATCTGTGGCACATTAAGGGCTTTGCCCTTCTGTTTCATTGCTGCCTAGAATCCTGTAAATTTTGTGAATACTGTCAGTTTTCTAATTGGCTAGATGTGGTAAGGGTTTAAATTTACTTCTGTTCATTTGTAACTGTTTTTGTTCTAATATGATAAAATGTCTTTGTTGGTTTTAGGTGAGCAGTGTTTTTTGGAGAGGTATTTGTGTGCATTTTCTATAAACAGCATGTAAAGTTGCACTGCATTGAAATAAATGGGAAACATGGTCCACATTTTACTTAAATTTTATTTTTTACCCTTTTCTTTTACATAACTGTAACTTTAAGTTTATTGTGTGCTTTTGCTAGATTGATGTGTGTGTTTTGTGCATGGGAGTGTTGAGCTTTGCTTGTGCAATGTGCAAACTTCTACTTTAGCTTTTAGCAAATAGCTTACGTATGGCAGATTTAGATATACTTGTGATGACAAATCATGAACGTAGATAAATTTTTAATGATATTCCAAGAGTGCAGATAAAGAAATTCTGCTCAATGTATCAGATACATTCACCACAGGATTATAGGAAATATAAGGCTATTGAGTTACAAGACCATTTATACCTTCCCAATAACCCATTTGCTATATCCCCCCTTCTCCAAAAGGTCAAAGTTGGTCAGTCCCAGAATAAATTTATGGGTACCCATCCAATCATCCATGTTTAATTTGAAGAATGCTAGGATATCAGTTTAACTTACAGGGGAAGTCCAGGTGGGATAGGTGATGGGTAAGAAAGTTGCCACTCCAGTGCACTTTATTTCGATACTGGTGGAAATGTAAGTCCCTAGTTCTGGTATGTTATTTAACTTTCTAAGATACAGGATATCAAGGAGAAGGGGATCCTTCATAGCACAGAATGCAAGGCACAGACACCTCACAAGTGGCTACAAAAACTGAGTGAAGGGATAGCACCTTAAACCATTCCTGGTAGGTCAGGGTCTTCAGTCCAATGATCTTCTTGGTTAGGTAGCTCTCTGTCCTTTACAGTTGCTTAAATTTCTGGAATATCTCAAGAGGGCTTTGTACTCAATAATTGTTCTAATTAAGGCTGCATACAGATGGTTGATAACTTCTTTTGACCTGGATGATATATCTTTAGATACTAATTATGCTAACTAAAAGGGTTTTCTGACTACTGTTTTTACATGGTGATCAAAGGAGAGGAAAGTATCTATTTGTTTGTTTTCTGGTAAGACACATTTTCAGTGGAGTCCCATGGAGAAAACTCCAGTACAGTATAGTACATAAACATTCAGTCTAAAATATAGTAATAACCCACGCCTGGGTGTGGGTAATGCTGGATTTACCCACGGTTGGTGTGGTTTGGTCCTGAGGCGGCCGAGGACCAAACAAAGACAACCGTGGGTAAATCCAGCATTACCCACACCCAGAAGTGGTTATTATATCTAATGACATTATTTAAGAAAAGAAATAATTACTTTTCTTAAATAATGGCATTGTATAATGCCTCTTTGCTGCCCTTCCGCAGCTGTCTGGTGTTCCGTGGCAGTTCTGATGTACTGCGCATGCCTCGCAGTACATCAGAGCTGTGGGCAAAAGCAACGGAGAACGCAAGATCTCCGTTGCTTTTTACTGTCTCGCTATGTTAAATGAGTTTAACATAGCGAGACAGCTTTAAAAAAAGCAACGGAGATCTCTGTTGCTTATTTTACAGCTGTCTCGCTATGTTAAACTCATTTAACATAGCGAGACAGGTTAAAGCAACGGAGATCGCAAGATCTCCATTGCTTTTTACACACTGTGTCACTATGTTAAAGGAGTTTAACATAGCTAGACAGCTTTAAAAAAAGCAACGGAGATCTGTGTTGCATTTTTTAAACCTGTGTCGCTATGTTAAACTCTTTTAACATAGCGAGACAGTGTTTTATACTAACGGAAAAAGTCCGGGCGACTGGACCTTTTTCCGTTAGTATATTGAGGGATTTACAACGGGCACGCTGGTTGGGCTGGCCAATCAGCATGCACGTTTTAGAGGAGGCATTGTATAATACATAATATAGTATAGCATAGATAGTATCACTGTATACAATGAAATTAAAAAAAAAACAGACTATAAATGAACAATAAGCAATGGACATCAAGGAAACATGGTATAATTATACATATTCAAGAATTATGAACAAACATAAACAGTTAAAAGCAGACCAAATAATTTAAGTTTGTATAAAGGAGATATGCCAGGATTATACATGTAAAAGATATCCTCAGCTATAGTGTGAGACAGTGGAGTGCAATGAGATTAAATACAATGGTTAAGATAATACAAAGATGGAGTAGGGGGAGTAAAGAAGTGGAATTATTAGTTTACACTGTAAACCTGTAAATCCTTGCAACTCCATTTGCTCCAGATGTAATTATCATGTCTTAAAACCATTTCTGTTATGGATACTTGGATCCCCGGAAACTAGCACTAGATAATGACTAAAGAAGAAAAGAAAAGTCTGTAAGCTAAGCAAGACTGGTTATAATATATGCTGGCATTTTCTGCTTCCAGTACTGTATCAAATGAAGGTGATGACTGAGTTCTGATTGTATAAGGAAGCTTATTCCATAACCTTCAAACGTATTGTGCAATATTTTTTCACATTTTATATATTATTTATGTTTATGTTTTTAGTACTAGATTCCCACAGTCTGGTGATTTGTGGTTATGCTGTCATGCATTCCATGAATAAATGTTTAAACAGAACCATGTCAGACTTTATTCTATTTCAAAGTCTTATCCTTCATCATTAACTATGATAACCAAGCATCTTTGTAGGATAGTCTAAACTATCCTGACTTGTCTAACCATGGGCTAAACTCTTGGGTAGGCTTATAAGGTTCTCAGGGCCAATAGCCTAGTATCCTCCTATGATCCTATGATAGTAAGTTGTAATCTTACCAATTTGAACATCTTGAAAACCAAAGCAGCGATGGATCCTCACTGAAAACATTTTTAAATGCGTTTCTTTTCCCTACTCTCTCTATGCAGATGATTATGTTTCCTGTGTACCTTTACTAATATGGTCACCTCTAGGCTCACTGCATTTAGGAAAGAGGCTTGCAATGACTTTATTAAACTAACTTTACTGTGATGATGAACGTGAGGTCTTTGATGAAGCAGACCACTAATAAGCAGTTTTATCCCCAACCTGCGGCTAGGTAAGAATCCACCATTGCAGAAGGCTTGCATCAGCTCCATGTTGTACAACAATGCAGCTCTGACAACATTCCAGATGGATGGGGTTTGAATTGCAGCCTAGGTGCCAGAAGGATCAACAAGGGATAAGGATATGCTATCTTAACTGTTTCATGGGTGGGTATGGGATTGCTCCCTGGTTGGCTTCTGGCATAGGTCAAGAGTGGGGCAGGCATCAAATGGTTAACACAGTGGGTGTAGCACTGAAGCGCATCACTGCATTGATACGACTAGCTCCCTTACAAGCACCTTTGCATGTTGATGTGTAATATATCATCTAGCATATCCAGTAAAGGCAATCCACTGCCCCTTATCAAAATACCAGCCAGACCACATTATGACACCCCCTGCACTCCTGTTCCTCTTTTCAGGAACAGACAGATGAGAGCCTTTCCTCACAGGTAAATTAAGGAGCAATGCAATATATGGTCATGCTGACAGTATATTTATTAATTTATTTATTGACATTTGATTACTGGGAAAGTCGGACTGGGTAGAATCCCATTTTCAGTGGAGGTCTGGGGAGAAAAGCACCAAATGATTACAAAACATTTTAAGAACAATAATTTTACAGTCTTAAAAAAATAAAACAAAAACAACTGCAGTTTAGATAATTTTAACAAATTAGACATAATATAAAATTGGTTAAGAATCAGTACAAGTTATATGACAATCATTTAATATTTAGAGAAATTTTAGACAGTTTGTAAATTAATTAAAGGTAAGTTATTCTAATACAAACTGGAATTGCAGTATGAAGTGAGGGAAAAACAGGATTATGGTATATCTAGAGAGAATGTCAGGGAAGACAGTTTGATAGAAGTAAGGAAATAAGAGAAGAAGGGAGAGTAAGGAAGTCTAAGGAATGAAAATGTACTTGTTCACATTTAGTAATATAGTATATTCTGGTTTTGAGCAAAAACTGAGCCAAATATTAGCTAGGAAGTTTTTTAGGGTGGTTTTGAAAGATGGGAGGGAGAGTATTAACCTGATATGTACAGGTAAGGGGCCGGATTCACGAAGGCTTGCACGGAGTCTAAGAGTAGAGTAAGACTCCATGCAGCCAATATGTCTGCAGAGCGATCCAGGAACAGCCGGTAGGGGCGTGCAAGAGAGCTCCTAAAATGACTCTTACATGGACAGGGCTAAGATATGCAAATTACTTCATTTGCTGGTGAAAGCTATGCAAATGAGGTAAATTTGTGATCCAGGAAACCCGAACCTGTCTGAGTAAGAGTAGTGTTATTTGCAGAAATGTACTCCGTTGACAACTGAGTACCGTTCTGCAAATAGCAAAATGGAGCCATGACAGCTCCAAAAAAAGGATGCATCCAGTTGAGGAAGCATGCCAATGGCCAAAAATACGGCCATTGGCAATGTTCCCCATTGCAAAATAAAAAAAAATATATATTTTTTTTTTATCTTGATCTCCAAAGTTTAAGCGTAGCTCAGCGCCGCGCAAACCTGCTGCATTTTAAAAACCAGAAAACCAATAATTAAAAGCCACAAATATGGATTTTATTGAAAACCCTAATTTACAATGCAAGGGAATGGCAGAGTGAAGACAACATGGCTACCGCGTAGAGGTTGCTAAGGGGGGAAGCTCAGTCTAAGAGATGTAACCAAGCATTAGTAGGCAATCCTATGCAAATGAGGGTAAGGATAGTGAATCCCAAGTTTACATAGCAAATGGGCACAGTCAGTGGAGTGTATGAGCAGGATAAGGGGAGTATCAGAGTAGAAGATAGGTGACATCATGAGGGGGGTATGTATGAAAGAATGTAAGCTCATTGGAGCAGAGTGGCATGTGTTTGTTGTCAGTTACTCATCACTGGAAGAGGTGTGTCAACAGGTATCCTAGCTAAAGGCAAGAAATTGAAGGTGCATGCCGTGGATAACACTAAAGTTTCTTGTTGAAGTGCTTGCAACGTGTTTGCGTGCGGGTGCACACCTGTATATCCGAGTAAGACTGTATGCGTGCATGTGCACCTGTGTGCGCATGTTTAAGCCGGAGTAAACATGTCTAAGGTTGTTGAAATGTGTGTAAGCAGGTATGTGCCTGTGTGCGCACGTTTTAGCAAGAATTAGCAAGTTTTAGTCCTTGTAAGCATGTGTGCGTGTGAGCTGGTGTGGCGTGTTTGTGCTTGTCTGTGCGACGCTGCCCCCCTGTGGAAATAGAAAAGGAAAAGGAAGCACAACAAATAGTAGGAAGTTAACCAGGGAGAAGTAGCAGAGCTAGCAGGTGAAAACAATCAGAATCAGGCAATTACACAGGCAGTACAGTAGCCCAGCCCAGCCCAGCACTTAAAACTCTGCAAACAACTTTCCACCATGTTTTCCTCAGAGACACTGCAACACTGCAGTAAACTAAGAGAAGTGAAAACTTAAAAAGCTTTACTGAGACAAAGAAATGTTAAGGGCTGCCATTGCTGTTATAAGGCGACATATGCAACATGCTGAGGGTGGTGACAATGCAAATGCTGCTGGACACCCACAGTGAGGAGACGGAGAAGAGTGTACAGGCCAAGGGTAACCTATCAGGCGCTAATGCTCTGGAGATAGTGGAGCACTATAGAATGGACAGAGACCTCATGCAGCAAATTGTTGAGCTGTGCAGGCCATGCCTCACACACAGAACCAACAGAGGGGAACCCATCCCAGTGGAAACCAAGGTATGTGTTGGCCTAAGAATACTAGCAACAGGCACCTTCCAGAGACCAACTGATGATATGATGGGGATATCACAGGCATCAGCATCCAGGGTACTGCACCAGTTCCTGGATGGCATGTCAGCACATGTCAGTGATCATGTATATTTCCCCAATTCTCGTGAGGTATTGGCCAGCAATATGCGTCTTTTCCAGCAAATAACGGAATACCCTGAGATAGTGGGTGCAATAGACTGCACGCACATATGCATCAAAGCACCAGCCGCTTAGTGGGGTAGGGTCTACTTTAACTGCAAGGGCTTCCCCTCCATCAACTGCCAGGTTGTGTGTGATGCCCATGGCATAATACTGAATGTGTGTGATGGCTGCCCTGGAAGCTACCATGATTCCCATATCTGGCATCTGACACAGCTGTACCAGACATTTGCCAGTGGGGACATCCCTCATGGTCACCTAATGGGGTATGCTGGATATGCACTGGAGCCGTGGCTGATGACACCCATCAGAAATGCACACACACCTGAACAGGAACGCCATAATGAGGCACACGCACAAACACGAAATGTATTCAAGCGTGTGTTTGGGCTGCTCAAGTCACGGTTCCGGTGCCTGGACACATCTGGTGGAGCCTTGCAGTACTCACCAACTACATGTACCCAAATTGTCATGGTATGTGCTATGCTACATAATATGATCCTGCGAAAACAGCTGCAGCAGGAGCAGCATAGGCCTGGGCCAAACAGCCCCCCACCATTGCCAAGGCCATCACAGGCAAAGCGTGACTCAGAGGAGGAACAACCTGAGCCTGCCCCAGTAGGCAGAAGGAGGCGTATCCAGTATGCTTTGGCCTTGGCAAAGAGGCAACGCATAGCACATACACTGGCTCAGTAGGAACCCTGGAAATTATACCTCCCTCTGACAAGCACATATAATTAAAGGGATGCCTAACTTGACACTACCTGTTTTCAAACATGTATAGGGAGTGTAGTATGTGCATCTGACATAGGCAGCCCTGCAGCACCACCTGAGGCATGATTTCCATGTTTTAAGCAATATAAAGCAGTGCTAAACAGCTTTTACCACTATTTAGTATATGTAAACAAAATTGCACACACTAACTAGCACAACTTTGGTCAATGTTGAGCAATACAGGGCAATGTTCAGCAATGTTGGTTAACATTGAGCAATGTTGGGCAAGCTTGGTCAAAGTTGTGCATAGTTGAGCAAAAGCAGGTAAACATGCTAATATTTGCTTTACTGGTCCTTAAGCAGTTTGGTCATTCCCAGTATGAAAATATAAAGCAGTGACAGGCCTCGAACCCAGCATATTGGGCACTACAGTCACAGTACTGAACCACTAAACCATGACAGCATTTCACCGGTCAGCCTGTATGAAGAAATGTTGATAAGTCTATGCAAAGTGTCTCATGGAAACCCTGCAGGCACAGCATAATCCCTGTCGAGTTATGACACAAAGGCGAGCCCTGCAGTAAAAATATAACTTGATTTTAAACACACATATAGTATAAATGTTAATATTGGGCATGTTCACACATGTTAACAAATGTAGTGGACTTCAGACAGCAACATACTGAAAGGTCACACTGTGCATGCTCACACACTTGAATAAATGAGACAAATGTCAGGCAACAAAACACTGAAAGGCCAAACCGGGCATGCTCACACACTTAGGCCATGTCTGAGTACAACAGTGGACCACACATATCTGGCAGTTGCATGTGTTAACCCAGGAACCTCTCACTATTCACCAATACGCCTTGTGCACACAGTTATATGACAACAGACACATATATAATATATTGGAACCCTGTCATAATCAAATATGTACTACAGATACTTAGGCTGTTCATAGAAAGTGGGAAAGCAAAGAAGATAAAAAACCTGCAATCAGTATCATCAATAAACAATGTGCACTCCAAACATTATCATAGGTTCATAGGTTCATAGGTTGATACTAGGCTATCTGCCCTAGGGCATTTATAAGCCTAGCCAGAGTGTGTTTGGCTTTCGCCACCCTTTTAGATTAGTAGACTGTGCCTGTGAATAGTAGGTCACACGAGATAGCTCTTTTACGGTTAGTTTATTGTGCCTCTGTCTAGCAGGGACCCAGAAGAGATCCCAGGGGTAAACTTATGACCTCCCATCCACTCATCAAGATTTCTCTTGAAGTGGGTCAGTGAGGGGCTCTGCCTAACTGGGACTGGGATTTCGTTCCAGAGTGAGGGTAGCCTCTGGGATATGAATCTGTCCCTCCAGCATGTCCTATTAATATCTGTGCTGAGGTTTAAGTCCCTGGAGCGTGTAGCTCTAAGGGATTTGGATATCCTGAGGTGGAGCATGTCCATTAATTCTGGTTTGGACATGGCTTTATACGTCAGGCACAGATCGCATCCGAGTAGGCGGTAAGCAACTGAGTAGAGCCAGAGTTACTTTAGCCAAACTGCGTAGGGCATCTATGTGAGTCCCTTGATCCACTTGGTGAGGTACTTTCGGGGCCATTACAGTTGCTGCAGGTGTCAGGTAAGGTACATCCCAAAAGGGGCATTGTATTCAATTATGGGCCTGATGAGTAGAGGGGCACAATGACCTCTCTTGATCTAGATGTGAAACCTTTCAGGATAAGGTGGGCTATATAGAAGGCCTTTCTAACCACTTTGGCAACGTGACTGTCAAAGGAGAGATTACTATCTACTTGGGTCCCCAAATCCCTAATTACTTCTTCCATACTTAATGGATTACCACCTATGTGGTAATGTGTGGGCACTTTGTTATTCCCAAAGGGGATGACTATGCATTTTATGGCATTTAGCTTTAGGCCATGGCTCTGGCACCAGTTATCCATCTCTGTGAGACCCTTTTGGAGGATGCTTGTGTCAGCTGGAGAGTCAATTATGGCACCCAGTTTACAGTCATCTGCGAACTTTGTCAGCCATAGTCCTCCCATGTTAGCCTGTACATCAGAGAAATATATACTGAACAAGAGAGGTCCCAGGACTGAGCCTTGTGGGACGCCACTTGAAACTGGTGTAGAGTCAGACATGGCACTTGCAATTCTGACAATGTGGGTGCTATCCCTGATCCAGTTTGCAATCCATCTTGTGACATATGTGTTGATATCTATGCTGGTGAGCTTATTTATGCCCGAGTGGGGTATTGTGTCGAAGGGTTTTGCGAGGTCCAGATAGGCTGTGTGGACTACCTTCCCTATGTCTATGGCCCTGGTAACTGTTTCAAAGAAGTCAACCAGGTTCAAGAGGCAAGATCTGCCCTTAACAAAGCCGAATTGGGTAGGATCCAGTGTCTGGAGGTTCCAGATGTCTTTGTTTATGAGTTCCATGATGATACGCTCCATAGCTTTGCAGACCAGACTAGTCAGGCTTATAGGGAAATAGTGTCCGAGGTTCGTTGTGGCACCACCTTTGTGGAGCGGGACCACTGTTGCTGTACGCCATTCCTTGGGTACATATCCTGTAGTAAGTCTGATATTGAACAGTGACTTTATGTGAGGGTGAAGTTCTTCATGAAGCTCATGTAAGACGCAGGCTGGGACACTGTCCGGTCCCATTGATGCTGTGTTTTTTGCTTTGGAGTGGGCAGCTCTCACCTGTTCATCTGTGATGTCAGGGAGGCTACACTCTGTTGGGATGGACATTTGCTCTTTTGGGGGGATGGGGGGAGACATTTGCACTGAGCCTGTCTGCCAGGATGTTGGCAATGTCTGTGGGCTCAGTGTATTTTTTGTCATTTTGCACTAACTCAGAGAATATCTGGGAGTTGCCACCCAGGTTCCTGACATAACTAAAGAAGGCCTTGTGATTGTCCTTAGTGTCTTGTGCAATTTTTCTTTCGAAGCTGGCCTTAGATGATTTTATGAGTGATCGTAGCTTCTTGCTAGTACTGATCAAAGATGCCTCCCTTTTTGGAATTGTGCTCTGTCATGTAGTAGCCTCCTCCTTTTATTGTATAGCTTATTTATGGCCAGGGTCCACCAGACAGGTCCCCTGCCTTTGGAGGAGTGAGTCTTGGTTTTATTTGGGATAGCATGATCCATACATTCCTGTAGGTGTTCATAGAATGCGTTTGTAAAGGATTCTGCGGTTTGAGCCATATTTTCCACTGGCCCGGGGTCTTTGAAGGATACCACCTTGGTTTTCAGAAGTGTGACATTTGCTTTTGAGAAGTTCTTCACAGAGATTACCTTGGCTGGGGGTGGGGACGGGATATGGATGTCCAGTGAGATAAATTTATGGTCTGACCTTACCAGTGAGGGGTATACCTCTGGTGTGGAACATAAAGTCCCCATGTTGGTGATGACCAGGTCCAATATGTTTTCCCCTCTTATGGGGGTGGTGACCAGTTGTGCCATAGCATTTGAGTTTATAAATTCTTGCAACCATTGGGCGAGGGTGTTGGGGCTTGAGTAGTATTCCCAGTCAATCTTTGGGTAGTTGAAGTCACCCAATCTAATGGTGTTTGGAGAGACCTTCATATTCTCCAGTGTTCTCAGGAAAGCTGAGTTGGGTTCCTGAGTTTGGGAGGGTGGTCTGTAGCAGGCTACAAACTGAAAGGCAGTTTTGCCCACTGTTAGTTGCACATGGATGGTCTCCGATGCTTCGTGCAGTGCTACTAACCTGGAGGTGTGTGTATCTTTGATGTATATGGATACTCCCCCTATTTTTGTGGTTCGGTCCGAGTTTTGTGGCCGAAAAGCATGGTATGAAGTATAACCTGGTAGTGCTGGGGTGCTTTCAGGAGCCTTGAATCAGGTGTCCGTTACTGCACAGATATCGATATTCTCCATACCGAAGAGAGCCTTGAGTGCGTGCATTTTGAGGTTTAGACTTCTGGCATTGAGCAGCATTACCCTTAGTTTCTTTTACCTTGTATTGTCTATGGAGGTGGGTTTGTCTTTTGAGCTTTGCCTAAAAAAGGCACTATGAGGGTGGCAAGAGCCTTAGCCAGTATTCGAAAGCTCAGGGGTGACAGGTGCAAGCCGTCCCTAGCAAAGCAACGTGGCTTGTCGAGCATGTCATCCCAGGCTGACAGACACTGGGTCCCCTTTGAATGACACCAATAAGTTAGCCAACTGTTAAAATTGATCATTTTGTCTTTATACTGTGGCATCATTCTTGGTGAGGGTAAGATGCTACACAAGGTCAGGGTCATACCGGCCTGGGCTACATGATCAGAGAGCTCCTCTATGTCTCTTTTCATGTAGTCCAGGGGGAATGTCTGAGGTCATCCACACCAGCATGGACAATGACGGAGCCATATTTGTACTTGCTTTGGAGTGACCTGAGTGCATGTGTTATGTGGCGGATCCTGGCACCCGACAGACAGCTCAAAGTGACCTTCTTCTTGTTCAGCCTGGTGAGTGGGACGTCAGTGTGTCTGACAATAGAGTCACCTATTACAAGTGTATTAGGTGTGTTGTTTAGCCTTAAGGGCAGTGACTGTGTGGCACACTGACTTTGTGAACTATGTGATATGTGGGTATTGTTGTGGGGTAGCAGTTGTTTGGGTGTCTGCTTTGGAGGTCTCTGCTGCATAGGCAGATTTTTATTTAGAGCCTCTGAGTATGTTTTTGTATGTTAATGTGTTTGGTTTGCTGTTGCTATAGGTCTAAGTGAGACTGGATTTGTGGTGTGTGTGGTTACCTTTTCCTCCTGATAGACTGTGCCAGCCATGGGTCGAGAAAGCTCAGCCTCCTGTTTGTCTATATAGTTGCATCTCTCACATATATCTGAGTTTGTTGGGAGGAGGAGAGGGTTGTCTGTGTACATAAGGCAGTTGTAACATTGCCTCAAAATTCCCATATTCACCACCTGGACTGGAGGGTACACATGAAACTGACCTTTGGACATGTCAGGATATTATGATGAAATACTCTTTTGACTGATCAAAAAGGATCAGTAGGGTGTTAAGTATGTAAAAGAGTATAACAGGGGTTTAGTGCTTAGGTTTGTTGGTGTTTTGGAAAGATTATCTGTGAAGGAGTCCAGACAGAACCATGACACTTCCTTCAGTTATGTCATAAATAGCAATGTACACTCATATATGTCCTGAGTCAGGGCCAACTGTAAATGACTGACAATGCCAACATCCTGTCAGACAGGCCCATACATACATACCCACCGCCCACTGACAAAAGGCCCTATCATCATACCAGGAGATATCACATGTAGAATGGGTAAACAGCTCCTTCCAAAGCTGAAAACATGGCATCAATTGGATTACATTGTTTCCCTATATGTGTCATACGTGAACTGCAGAACAAACAGACCCTGCACCTGAACAGTCTGTTGAGCCTCACCCTCTCTACAGGATATGAAACGGTTGAATGGGTTACAGCAACATATGGCACACCCCACAAGTGTTGGTGCACAACAGACCACGGGAACTATAGTCCTATAAGCCTATGAAGTCTGATCTGTAAGGCCATGGAGTCCATCATGATTGAAGTCATAAACAGAGCTACTGGAAGCCGACAAACACACAACCCTACCAACTTTGGTTTGGTCATGGGCAGATCATGGTTCGCAAACCTGCTAGACTGTTTGCAAGGCAGCCACCCAGGACATACATCACTGAAATGAGCTACACACGTCCCACATAGACTTTGAATAGCCCTTTTCCAACATGCCAGACACATGTCATATCCACAAAATCAACAATCTGTGCATAAATATGTATTGTCATATGATGGATTGGCAATTGGTCCACAGATAGATCACACAAGCTAAGAATTGTAGAGTCTTGTTCAAGCTGTTAACACCTGCTGTCCCCCACGGTTCAGTCCTGAGATTGCATAAAACAAAGTGCACACACATTGCCATGTCTAGTCTGATGATGTCAGCATCCTACAAATATAGCAGGAGAAATAAAATCACACAGTAAAGAATATAGCGTGTCATGTTAATGTGTATTTCTCTAGTATCATAACCATAGCTAGGTAGGGGTTTGAATCTTGCAATTGCTGAGTGCAAGTGGGGGGGTGTATGTTTGTGTGTGATTTCCTTTGAGAGGAGTGCCCTTTTTGAAGACTAGGAAAACACCTTATAAGAGATAAATTCCTCTTTGGCAAGTCTGATGATGTCGGGGGGGGTGTATGTTTGTGTGTGATTTCGGGGGGGTGTATGTTTGTGTGTGATTTCCTTTGAGAGGGGTGCCCTTTTTGGAGACTAGGAAAACACCTTATAAGAGATAAATTCCTCTTTGGCAAGTCTGATGATGTCAGCAGCCCACAAATACAGCAGTGGAAATGAAAACTTCCAGTAAAGCGTATAGCACATCATGTTAATGTGTATCTCTCTAGTATCATAGCATAGCTTGATAGGGGTCTGAATCCTGCAATTGCTAAATGTGTGGGGGGTGTATGTTTGTGTGTGATTTCCTTTGAGAGGAGTGCCCTTTTTGGAGACTAGGAAAACACCTTATAAGAGATAAATTCCTCTTTGGCAAGTCTGATGATGTCAGCATCTCACAAATACAGCAGTGGAAATAAAAACTTCCAGTAAAGCATATAGCACATTGTGTTAATGCATATCTCTCTAGTATCATAACATAGTTAGGTAGGGGTTTGAATTCTGCAATTGCTGTGTGTGTTGGGGGGGTGTATGTTTGTTTGTGATTTCCTTTGAGAGGTGTGCACTTTTTGGAGACTAGGAAAACACCTTATAAGAGATAAATTCCTCTTTGGCAAGTTTGATGATGTCAGTATCCCACAAATACAGCAGTGGAAATGAAAGCTTCCAGTGAAGCATATAGCACATCATGTTAATGCGTGTCTCTCTAGTATCATAACATAGTTAGATAGGGATTTGAATCCTGTAATTGCTAAGTTTGTGTGTGAGTGTGGGGGGTGTATGTTGGTGTGTGATTTCCTTTGAGAGGAGTGCCCTTTTTGGAGACTAGGAAAACACCTTATAAGAGATAAATTCCTCTTTGGTAAGTCTGATGATGTCAGCATCCCACAAATACAGCAGTGGAAATGAACGCTCCCAGTAAAGCATATAACGTGTCATGTTAATGCATATCTCTTTAGTATCATAACATAGTTAAGTAGGGATTTGAATCCTGCAATTGCTGAGTGTGTGTGTGAGACACTATTGGTCAATGTGTTGTGGGTTTTGCTTTTACTACTGTATGACATATCAGTAAAACAACAGCATGTGCATTGCACACTTTAGGTATCTGTGTGGCAAATACATATATGTACATGTGACCTCAATTAGTTCATAGGTGTGAAGCCTGCAACAGTATGTGCATTGCACACTTCAGGTATCTGTGTGGCAAATACATATATGTACATGTGACCTCAATTAGTTCATAGGTGTGAAGCCTGCTTTCTACATGAATACATCTGTTACCTTTGACAGTTTGTGCTGCTGCTTCTCAGACCTTAGGTCACATATGTATGTTTGTGACAAGGCCAGCCACTGTAGTAATCTGTGGCTTAGGTCATCTGTGTCACACACACCTATGACAGTTTCTATAGAATAGTGTGAGTGAGGGTTCATGCCTGGGGTATATTTCAGACATGTTCAAACACAACAAAGTCTGTCAATAATGGGCATTCATTATAGGTGTACAACTTTGTGGATATGCATACAGACCCCTTATTGCTTATGTGATACACCAAGGGACTTCAGAATACCTTTGGAAATGTGAATACCAAAGGACAGATGACATAACATGTACCCCTTCTACATGTTGTGGGCTACTACCTATGTGGTACTGCCGGGATACTATGTTTAGTAAATGTGGATGACTATGCTATAGTTGACTTATAGCTTTACAACATGGGTTGGTCAACAGGTATCTGTCTGTATGATACCCCTGTGGAGGATAAGTGTCTCATCTGGAGAATGCATTGTAGACCACTGTATGCATTACCAGATGTGGACAGACATATCCCTAGTGTGTTTGCTTGTACCTAAGAGGGCTACATGCCAAACAGGAGTGGTCCCAGGAATGGGTGGCGGTCAATACCACTGGTTACTGGTATAGTATAGTACCAGAAGGATCCAAATGCTACTGTGTATCCTACATCTGTATGTCAGTTGTCAAGACATCATCTAACAATTGGTTATAGTCAGGCTGTTGAGGTTGTGTATACTACCAGAATGCAAACCAATGACCGATATTAACAGTATCACCCACAGCATAGTATCAAACCATGTCATACACACATGTGTACCCAAGTTGAAACATATGTGTAGTAAAATGCATACTGGCCACCAACAGAAAATATGAAGTGTTAACACTGTGCAATACAGGGCATGTCACCCTTCCCATGTGTCCACTATGCACATACATGCAGACAGTGCACCTCCACCATGTTCACAAATGTACACCTGCAAATCTGTACTGCACACATCACACACGTACTGTCCACTCACCAACACATGCTGCCAGAACTACACACGTCAGCCAAGTGGCATATGGGTGGACAATACATTTTTGGAATTAATACTGGTGTAAACAATACTACATTAATAATCATAGCTTTAATGCATCATGCCTGCTCAGATATACCTACAAGGATATCATTACACTTTACTGTTGACAACATGCTAACATTGCTACACTGCTATTGTCACCCTGTGCATCAGCACCATGTTAGCCTGTTCCTGCATCAATGTTACAGATGACAGGAGGTGGCACAGTTTCATCATATGCACAGGATGTGTTGTTGGTTTGCCAGAGCCCAACAATGACCCATCCAATCGACATGTATGTGTGTGTGTGTGTGTGTGTGTGTGTGTGTGTGTGTGTGTGTGTGTGTGTGTGTGTGTGTGTGTGTGTGTGTGTGTGTGTGAGGGACAACAGTACAGCATGGGTCAATGTTGATGTAATGTGTGTGTGTATGTGTTAGCCCTAGGTGTTTGGTTTTTGTGTGTGTGTCTGCATGCACACAGTTCCATCATGTGGCTGCCAAATACAGGAGGTTGTGGGACAGCCACAGACTGTACCTGCCAGGCTCTACAGATCACTGTCTTTGGCCATGGATGCAGTACCTGTGCCTGGCAGGGGTGCCACGGACAGTATCGAGTACTAAGCCAGACTGGGTACTATCATCAGAGGCAGGGGGATGTCGACTGGACCCATGTCCCTGCTGGGACTGGCCAGAGCCACTTGCATGTGGTCTTCTAGGACGGTCTATTGACAGCCCAGCCCCAACATTGCTGGGGCTGGTACTACCACTACGAGAGCGGCTGTGACTTGTGTGTTGTCTGCGATGACTGCCAGCTGATGATGTTGCTGGCATATGTCCACGTCAATGTCTCAGCCATCCTGCACTGTCCTGGCACATGGACATGACATTGCGGAGGACATCTAGTGTCTCCCCCCAACGTCTATCAATGACCTCGGTGTAATTACAGATGGCACCGGCAAGGTCACAGATACTGTCATTGATAGTGGTGTTATGGGCCCTCTGCGCCCTTAGTCCCTGTCTGGTGCACCGTTCCATACGTGCCTGTGCCTGCATTACAGCCCGGAACATACCTGAGGTTGTAAGACCTGTGGGGGCACGTCTGCAGGGGCATTACAACCAGCAGTGCTCCCACGAGAACCCCTGGACATCTGCCTATGTGGTACCATTCCAGGAGTCTGGGTATGGCTGCTGTGAGGGAATGCATGTGCCATAGATACCACACTATCCTGGTCAATGCCTACTGTATGCTGTCCCTCAGCTATGGCCATTGGTGATGAGGGATGTATTGGCAGTATGAATGTGTGCATAGATGGGGTGGAAAGCTGTGTACAGTCGATTGGCAGACGAACGACAGACCCTGTCAAACCTGCCTGTGCCACAACACATGTATCATCATGTCCACTATTTGTGGCAGTGACTTCAGGTTCCCTGCTGCACTCAACCAACACAACCTCAGCACCTGTGAGAGGAAGACAGGAAACACACTTTACAATCTGTACATGATGTTAGCACACATGCACACATGCACACATGAACACATGCACACATAAACACATGAACACATGAACACATGCACAAATGCACACATGAACACATGCACATATGCACACATGCACACATGAACACATGAACACATGCACACATGAACACATGAACACATGAACACATGAACACATGCACACATGCACACAAATACACTACTCAGTAAAGTTGACACACACACACACACACACACACACACACACACACACACACACACACACACACACACACACACACACACACCAACAGCAATACAGAACATGCTCATTAGTTCATAGGTTCATAGGTTCATACTAGGCTATCTGCCCTGGGACAATTATAAGCCTAGCCCGATTCTGTATGGCTTACGCCACCCCTTGAATTGAGTATACTGTGCCCTTTTTAAGGTTTAGTTTACTGTGCCTCTGTCTAATAGTGACACGGGAGTAATCCCTGGGACAAACCTACGATCCCCCATCCACTTATCGAGATTCTTCTTGAAGAGATTCAGTGAGGTGCTCTGCCTCACATGAACTGGAATTCTATTCCAGAGTGAAGGGAGCCTCTGGGTTATGAACCTGTCCCTCCAGCAAGTTCT
Organism: Protopterus annectens; assembly: GCF_019279795.1. Lineage (NCBI taxonomy): Eukaryota > Metazoa > Chordata > Ceratodontiformes > Protopteridae > Protopterus > Protopterus annectens. Next base: position 753,934,753 of record NC_056746.1, on the reverse strand, counting down.
ATTTATTTCTGTGCTTAGGTTCAAGTCCCTCGAGCGTGTGGCTCTAAGGGATTTAGATTTACTGAGGTGGAGCATGTCCATTAATTTTGGATTTGACATAGCTTTGTATGTCAGGCATAGATCGCCTCGAAGTAGGCGGTATGCAACTGAGTAGAGCTGGAGTTTTTTTAACCGAGCAGCATATGGCATATGTTTGAGACCCTTGATCCTCTTGATGAGATACTTTTGGGGTCTTTCTAATTGCTGCAGGTGTCGGGTAAGGTACATCCCAAAAGGGGCATTGTATTATATGATGGGCCTGATGAGGGATGAATAAAGGGGCACGATTACCTCTCTGGATCTAAATGTGAAACCCTTCGTGATGAGGTGGGCTATGTAGAAGGTCTTTCTAACCACTTTGGCAATGTGGTTTTCAAAGGAGAGATTGCTATCAACTTGGGTCCCCAGGTCCCTAATAACTTTCTCTGTACTTAATGGGTTTCCGCCTATGTGGTAATTTGTGGGCACATTGTTATTGCCAAAGGGTATGACTATACATTTTTTGGCATTTAGCTTTAAACCATGGCGCTGGCACCAGTTATCTGTCTCTGTGAGACCTTTTTGAAGGATGTTTGTGTCAGCTGGAGAGTTGATTATGGCCCAGTTTGCAGTCGTCTGCAAACTTGGTGAGCCATAGTCCTCCACGTTGCCTGTACCTCGGAAAAGTATATACCGAACAAGACTGGTCCCAGGACAGAACCCTGTGGGATGCCACTTGTGACCGGTTTTGAGTCTGACATGGCTCCAGCAACTCTCACTCTGTGGGTTTTGTCTTTGAGCCAGTTTGCGACCAATCTTGTGACATAGGGGTTTATATTTAAGCTGGATAGCTTATCTATGATGCCCGAGTGGGGTATTGTGTCAAATGCTTTTGCAAGGTCCAGATAGGCTGTGTGGACTACCTTCCCTTCATCTATGGCTTTGGTGACTGCTTCAAAGAAGTCAACCAGGTTCAAAAGGCAGGATCTGCCCTTGACAAAGCCGAATTGGGTAGGATCTAGTGTCTGTAGGTCCCCAATGTCTTTGTTTATGAGCTCCATGATGATCCTCTCCATAGCCTTGCAGACTAAGCTAGTCAGGCTTATGGGGCGATAGTTTCCATGGTCCGTAGAGGCTCCAACTTTGTGGAGTGGGACCACTGTTGCTGTACGCCATTCTGTGGGCACATATCCTGTAGTGAGGCTGAGATTGTATAGCTGTTTTATTTGAGGGATTAGTTCCTCTTGTAGTTCATGTAGGATGCAACCTGGGACGCCATCTAGTCCCATGGAAGCAGTGTTTTTTGCTTTGGAGAGGGCAGCCTTCACCTGAGCATCTGAGATGTTTGGGAGGCAGTCCTCTGCCGGGATAGATACTTGCTTTTTTGAGCGGGAGGGGGGGAGAAGTTTTCACTGAACCTGTCTGCCAGGATATTGGCGATGTCTGTGGGTTCAGTGTATTTTTTGTCGTTTAGAATCAACTCAGAACAAGTCTGGGAGTTGTATCCCAGGTTTCTAACATAACTGAAAAAAGCCTTATGATTGTCTTTGGTGTCCTGTGCAATTTTTCTCTGCCTGTGAAATAGTTAATGTAGCCAAAGTGGTGCAGGTCAGGTACAGCAAGATAGTTGCCAGTGTGGCATACATTAGTGGCCTTGAGTGACCACATGATGCTGCCTGATGATGGCTCATGGTACTACACTACATCCAGTTACAGTATCCTGGCAGACAGGTTCAGTGCAAACTTCTCCACCCCCTGGTTGATGGAGGAGTACAGTATCACAAGCCAAAGAGTCCTATCACACGTGTCAGCATGCAGGATGTGTGTTGCTCAACAGCATGCAGTGCGAGTGTAGAGAGTCCTTGTTAATAACAGTATACATGTCTGATGCATGTGTGCTGTTCAATGATTGGCCTCACCCTGGAACACAATGTGTACATGGACACAACATCGCTGTGCAAGTATGAAATGCTTTCCAATGTCCTGTGCACCATCACTCATAGGCATACATACCATGGCCGGATGCACACAACTGTCAGGTGTATAGCAATGAATGCTCTGTGTAGCACTGTAGTTACTGTAACTGGATGTAGTGTAGTACCATGAGCCATCTTCAGGCAGCATCATGTGGTCACTCAAGGCCACTAATGTATGCCACACTGGCAACTATCTTGCTGTACCTGACCTGCACCACTTTGGCTACATTAACTATTTCACAGGCAGTTGTTACATGGGTGTGTAAGGTGTTCAATAGGGAGCATTGCCTAACATGAATGTGTTGCGTGTTGAAGAGTGTCGCACCACCCCATGATAGGCCTCTACCCCTCAGGTATAGCATGTGTGCTGTGTTGATGACATTTGGGATACTGGAGTCTGACCTTACAGCAGGTGTCTAAATACACCATGTGTATCATATTAACACTTACTCCGTATGTTGTGTGCATGCATATTGACTCTGCCTATACAATGTCCACTACAGTGCACCACAATTGGTTGGGATGCTCTGTGTATTGCATATGTTTGAGGCAGCTACTCATGTTACTGGGATGTGCATAGTCCCACAGAAAACATGCAGAGCATGCCTTATGTGTAGGTGTTTTACATGTGTATATGGCCTACAACTCTCCTATGACATGCACATGTTATTTTCTATATTAAATGTAGAACACTCACCAGCATGGGTCTGCTGTCTTGCTATCACACCAGAGGGACCTACAAGGATATGAGACAGTTTGTCAGTGTCAACAACTATGGCATTGCTGCTGTGAGTTTGCAATTTTACAGTAGTATAACAGGTGACAGTCACAGGCATACAGATTATGTACCAAATTATCAGTATTGCACAGGCTCCACATCTTCTAAATACACAGTACACATCTGACATATGCATGTTCTAACAATTGAGCTAACAGTAATCTACAGATATGCCATGTTACCTGAACGCTCTGAGCCAACTTGCTGGGTAACTCCGGCCTCCATGATGACACATGTCTGTTGTAGTGGTTGGCCAGGAGCCACCACACTGAGGAGAAGCTCTTCCACTCTGGTGAGGGGTGGATGTGATGCTGCACACCACCTGTGGCAAGCTGTTGTCTGTGGACATCGGAGGCATGCTGCCGGACATGTCTAATTAAATCACTGCAGTGATGGCGTACCTGCTCATAAGTCTGGTTATGCATGCCTACGTCATTCACCCGACAGACAACATCTTGCCACAGTGCAGTGCGCCCATGCTGGTCCTGGCTGGTTCTGGAGAACAGGAGGGTGTGATGTTGTAGTAGGGCGTCTAGGATTATTTCCTCCTCTTCAGGGGAATACGCAGGTTTGCGATTGTGAGACATGTACCTGGAAGACAGTAAAACAATAATTGTGAGCAAGTCATGTGGCACTCTTAACATTCTAAAGTACAGACACCAATGAAATGCCATATATAGCAACCTATTGGCTGTCAGTAGATACACACTTTTAATACCACATATCAGTGCTCAGCCCACAACTGCCTGACAGTGCCTGTCAAATTCTATATATTAAACCATGTTCTGCACAGCAACAAAGTGAAACCAGTATGTAAGACTACACAACAGTACATGGCACACTGTATGTGACACAATGCACCACCTAGCCACAGGAGGTATATATCAAGCTAATGGATGAAGAAAGATGTCATCCATTGCAATGAATGTAAAGTACAGTTACAGTATTACCAGTATACCACAGTAGTCTTTGATGCCAAACCCCTGCCTAACATATGTGCACAGTTGTTGATATAGGTTGCATACTGCTGTACTAGACTATACATGTTGCTAGATACACACGTATACCCTGTAACACAGATATGATTGAGGGCATGGTACAGGCATAATTACACACACATCAGACATACATACAACACACAAATGTATGCCAACCCAGATGAACTTTACCTGTGTACCATACAGTACTGTGTGTCACTACTTACAAAACCTTATGCCTGAGGTATGTAATCTGTGAGGACTACAGGGAAGACACACATCAGTGTTTCCAAGCAATGTGAACATACACCATACTGTACTGTTTAGGCCTACAGCTTCAGGTAGTACTACAGTTCATATGGGAGTTGGATTCACCAGCAGTACCACTCACTAAGCATACATGTATTGCTTTAGCCTACAATGGGACACCACAGTCGACAACAAGGGACTACATCACACCGTATGCCATACTACTTTTTCTGCCTAGCAATAGCATACACATCTTTTTCTGGGATCACAGCTAGGACACAAACTACCATGACAGAAACAATTTCACACTAAGCTATCACACCTTTACAGACCTTGCACACATTCAACAACACATTCACCATCACACTCAGTCAACCTCACATAGCAATTATTGTACTAAGTACATGTGTGTGTGCTTCGTGTCATGGGTAGGTAATACGCTAATGGCCCTAGGGCCTACAGCAGCTAGCCATAGGCTACCCTGGCCTTTGACACACATGTAATTTAATTTCACTTGCCCCTGTCAACCAGAGCCACAGAGATGATTCCCGGGGTGTATTTCCTATCTCCCAAACAATCATCAGGAGTATTTATGACAACTGCTAATGAGGATCTTTGTTTGCTATTGATAGGTGGTTTGTTCCAGAGTATGGCATGTCTCTGAGTTAGGAAGCTATCCCTCCAGCATGTGCTGTTTAGTGAGGTGACAATGTGTAGGGCCCTAGAGCATGTATCTGGGAGGGATTGTAATATGTTTACGTGGAGCATGTCCAACAGCTATGGGTGTGACATAGTTCATTATGTTAGGCAGAGGTCACCTCTGGGTAGGCGCTATGCAACACAGTGTAGATGTGGTTTTGTGAGTCGGTCAGCATAGGGCATCTGTTTGAGGCCAGTATTACTCTTTGTGAGGTATGTCTGTGGCCTTTCCAGTTGCTGTAGTTGGCATTGTACTCTCTAATGGTTTTAAGTGTGATAAGTAGAGGGGAACACTGACCTATATTTCCCTAGATGACACACCTTTTGTGATGACATGTACCACATAGACAGAGTACATGACCAATGTGGCACTGTGATTATCAACGGGGAGGCTACTGTCCACCTGTGTGCCATGTTCCCTTATCACACCTTCGGTGTTATGTAGACTACCACCTCTGTGGTAGTTAATGGGTACAGTGTTCTGGCATGAAGGGATGGCACTGCAGTGTCAACACTGAGCTTCAGTCCATACCTTGGTCGCCAGGCACCTGTCGCACTAAGTATGCCCCATGTCTCTCTCCCTCTATCTATATATATATCTGCATATCTATATATATGTATATATATATATATATATATATATATATATATATATATATATATATATATGTCTATATATCTATATATATCTATATATACCTACATATCTATATATATACATATATATATATATATATATATATATATATATATATATATATATATATAAACATCCATTGCTGTTCATATAGATGTACATATAGGCACATATACAGTCCACTATTCATGGTGGGAATATCACTTATGCGACAGTTGTGAGATATACAGTTATGTAATAATATTGCACAGTATTGTGCAGACTGCATTGAAGGTGTCCTCAGCCCATGTAGCTTTAGCAGGCCTCACTGGCTACAACACTGCAAAAATGAAAGAGCATACCCACAACGTTTAACCACCATATGTCATATATCAGCACTGCATGCTATTGTCTTTTCCACACACTACAACTTACATAGAAATATGCACATAACAACCTTCAACAATGTATATATGTACACCCTTCACAAACAGTTGCAGTATGTCCCTTGCCCTATGCACATGTACAGATACATAGAGATGCGTACTGCTGCCACATATGGATGATTCACAGTATGTACAGTATTCTTCATAAACATCTACTACATGCCAGCAAATACATATGTGTTACATACCTTTCATTTGTATTGCTGTGTTCTGTTTGTTTTTAAAGGAAATGTTTTTTTTTTCCTTTTTCTTTTCTCTGTCTGTTGCTCTTTTTTTTCTGTGTTTCTCTGTCTGTCTTTGTCTGTGTCTGTGTCTGTGTCTCTGTCTCTCTCGCTCTCTATCTCTCTCTTGCTGCAATGAGATTATTGCATGTGTAGACAGCAAGTACGGCCTGCTTTTCTAGGTATCTGCACATGTGCATGTGATGGCCTCTGCACCAATTGGTGCCGACCATTTACTAATTGCATGCAGCCTGCTATGTGGTAATTGCACTACTCACTGTCATAGCAGCCCACTGCTATAAAATGCTAGGTTAGGTAGGCGTAGCCCTTTCAGCTTTCCAAAGTGGGGCCCATGCTTGTTCGCTGTGGACACCGTTGTGTCACTCAGAAGGTTGGTATACTTCTTATCTCTGAAGCTAGTGTTGTAGCCAGTGATTTGCATGTTGTACTCAAACCTGAATGTTGCTGCTTCTGGTACACACTTGTCAGTGTAGACTTTTACTCACCCCTCCACATGCTTACACAAGATACATGGGAGTATGTACTTTCTTTTCTAATTAGACAATTAACTGCCATACAAAAGTAGTTATTGTAAATTATACAATGCCTCCTCTAAAACGTGCATGCTGATTGGCCAGCCCAACCAGCATGCCCATTGTAAATCCCTCAATATACTAACGGAAAAAGGTCCGGTCGCCCAGACTTTTTCCGTTAGTATAAAACACTGTCTCGCTATGTTAAAAGAGTTTAACATAGCGACACAGGTTTAAAAAAAGCAACGCAGATCTCCGTTGCTTTTTTTAAAGCTGTCTCGCTATGTTAAACTCCTTTAACATAGCGACACAATAATAGCAACGGAGATCTTGCGATCTCCGTTGCTTTTAAACCTGTCTCGCTATGTTAAATGAGTTTAACATAGCGAGACAGTTTAAAATAAGCAGCGGAGATCTCCGTTGCTTATTTTAAAGCTGTCTCGCTATGTTAAACCCATTTAACATAGCGAGACAGTAAAGCAATGGAGATCTTGCGTTCTCCGTTGCTTTTGCCCACAACTCTGATGTACTGCGTAGGCATGCGCAGTACATCAGAACTGCTGAACACCAGACAGCTGCGGAAGGGCAGCAAAGAGTCATTATACAATGCCATTATTTAAGAAAAGTAATTATTTATTTTCTTAAATAATGTCATTGTATAATAGCAATAACCCACTTCTGGGTGTGGGTAATGCTGGATTTACCCATGGTTGTCTTTGTTTGGTCCTTCGGGCCTCGGGACCAAACCACGCCAACCGTGGGTAAATCCAGCATTACCCACACCCAGGCATGGGTTATTGCTATAGTATTCCTCTGGCACATGAACTGTTTGTGAACTACTATAATGTAAATATTAATTACCTCACTTCTGAACAGTTTGTTGTTTATTTGTGTTGACATTAGCACGGGCTGCTCAAGACAACTGGACACATTTCAGTACTGAGTATGCCTACCTACATCCTTGGTAGAGCCTGAATACACAGGTATATTGTTCTTTTGGGTAGGGGTGCAGAAGTACAGAGGGCATTATATATTATTATGTGATGTTTATCTTGCTGAACATACAGGGTTGCTGTGTACCTGTTAGTCCAACAAGGCAAGTAGTCTGTCTGCATAGCTCCCACTTGTGGACATATCCAGATGGTATCCAGAGGTTGGCCTATTATTCTTTGTGCACCACACCGGTCTTTTCTGCACTGGAACAATGGCATTGTCACAGTTGGTTGCTAACAGTACATGGCTACATCCTTTGATATTTCTGTGTTGTACTCCTACATAAGGGTATGCTTGTGGGACTCATTTCAAAGTTATTTGCAGAGTGTGTAACAGCAGACAAGCTGAAATGCCTGTGTGTTTCTGCCTCTGCCAGGCCTCTGATACACTCAGGTATATATTAGAACAGCCTCTGGGAAAGGTACATATAAGTGGGGTACATCTGTAATATATTACAGACATTAAGTTGAGACTGTGAGAGAATCAGAGCATATGTATTAATACACCTTTTCTGACATGAATGCAGTGTGTACTATTACTTATTGACATTATTCATTAAGTGTAATTCCCCACTCTTCGGCTTACCATCAGTACTTTTCAGAGGGATTCTGAGGGACAAAGCTAACATTTGTTTAGGAATCAGGGACATCCCTGAAAAGCAGTCACAGTTGGGAAGTTTGGCCTCTGCCCTATTCAAATATGCCAGTGTTTATCCTGCTCTGATACTGTGTGGGGTTTGTAAAGTGCTACTGTAACATTATTTCCTGCTAGAATGGCTGGTTCTCTTTTCACAGTCATGTCATGCAATTCCACAACAACTGCTGGTAAAGATCCACAGAACAAGATTTGTGTTATGACATTCCTATTTTCCCTTTACATTCACTCATTGTAGTGCATGATATATTTATTACAGCACCAACTTGTTGTAAATCTGCTGTGGCCTAGTGGTACTTCATGCAGTCTAGTGTGTCCGAGGTTCGGGGTTCGAAAATGACAGAGGTGTTTTATTTTGCTTGCTCAGCAGAACAAGAGCCCTGTCATGCAGAGTGACTAAGGCACTTTTAAGCAGTTGTAAGCGGGTTTGCATGACGCTTAGCAATGCTTAGCTAAGCACACACATGTGCACACTCGCTTAAACCCGCTAACTACTGCTTAAAAGTGCTTACTCCCGCTAACCCCCGCGCTAATTTCTTTGAAAGAAAAGAAAATGGGGAGATAGGAAAGTGATGAGAAAGGAGGCACAAAGAGGGAAAGACAGTTGGGAAACAAGCTCGGGATGTGCAGGACGGGTGTAGTGAAGGTCCATAGCTGCCCATTTCTTTACCAGCAACAGCTGTGCATATGCAATAAATGTGGAGTGAAATTTGAAACCTTCCACCCCTGAGAGAGGGGTGAGGACAACAAAGTATGTTGTACTGCCAATTATAATTATCAGTTTACATGTCCAGCGGGCATGTGTGCAAAATGGGCAGCTATGTATGGGGCGTAATTTTTTTTTGGGAACAGATTGCCCTTTTTTTTTTTTTTTTTTCAGGTGAGAGTGGAAAGTGAGGTAGAGGAAATAGGTATATTTGGGGAGGTAGGTTGGGGAGGTAAACAGACAAGACAAACAAGACGCCTACAGGGGCGGAGTATGACACATGGGGTGGGTGAACACAATTGACGGGGACAGATGTTTGGAAATCGCAAGCCCATGAGCCCACAGATGGTAACAGTGGAACTGAGATCCCCACCCATGGGCAGTCACCACTGCACCTTCACAGCCCCGAGGGTGGATGTGCTGGGGGCTGCATAGGACAGGTAGGCTCACCCGTGAGATGCGCCACTCTCGCCTCGAGCTGGCATAGGGTATCAGTGACTGAACGCTGGATCTCCCTATGCACCACAGCCCGGACCCTTTGGAGGGTGATAGGTGGCCCTTCTCCGCCCATGCTTGCATGGGGGGATGAGCCCCATTCCATGCAGCGCTTCCACCCGAAGGTGGCACAGGACCAATGGAGGAGGGGAGCCCGGGCTGGGCACCGGACCTGCTGGAGTCAGGTGCAATCACCAGCTGAGGAGGGACAGGTGTGTCCGCTGGGACCGTCCTTCCCATACGTTCTGTGATTAGATGTGTTTAATTACAACATAAACAACAGCATTCCAAATTAGTTGTAACAGCATGCAGTAATATTCTCATTAACCCAACACACTAAGGTTCCAACAGTTGAACAGCAAGCATAACACATGCATATATTGAACGACAGTGGACATTCCAACAGCATGCAGGGATGATTGGTGGCAACAGCCCACCAAGATTGTGGTGTTTGAACAGGGCACATGCATCAAAGTAAATGCAGATATTTATAGAACAATAGGACATATGTCCCAACAAATGTTTTGAGATTAGACATACCCATTGAGGTGTGGAATTGCATTGTTTATGCACATACAGTAAGGTGTAGAAAGAAACCTCAATTAACATCTTAAAATTACTTTTTAGTCTACACTACATTCCTATTGACTGCAGGTGTATATCCCCTACATGTATTATTACCCTTACCAACATGCATTAGGTTGTGTAATGGGTTTGGCTAGTTCATTATATACCTGACCTATATCTGACATACTAACTGTCCAAGATGCAGATGTTACTGCTACATAGTTATTGATTTTATTTATATTTCTATATCTACATATCTGGATGTGTTCACATGACATTTTCAGTTAAATTTGTATAAAACCCTACATTTCGTGTAGCACACTCACATTTCTGGGGAATACATTAACAAGCTACTCGTGAGCCAGATTTACTTATGCATGCCAGCCATTAACTGACTGTTGAGGATTGTATATATGCTTCACAGCTACTGGCACTTCCATCAACCACTTTAGATGGGACTGCCCAAATGTGGGTTGACAGCACTTATTACAATAGTACTATTTGTATAATGCAAGGGTACAACAACATTTCAAAGTAAGTGACACAGACACACTCCAAGTATTATACCTTTATTAATTACATTACACACTTTTCCACAGGCTCTCTCCTTTATTTGATATTACAGTGCATACAGAAGACATATTCAAGACATATTATACCTTTATTAATAGGTTAGAACACTCTTTTTCAGGCTCGCTCACTTATTTTATATGACAGTACATGCAGAGATATTATTCCTGACATATTTTACCTTTCTTAATGGATTACTACACTCTTTTTCTGGATCTCTGACTTATTTTATATAACAGTACATGCAGAGGAATTATTCAGGGCATTTTATGGCTGTATTATTGGGCTACAACACTTTCTTTCAGGCTCTCTCACCTATTTTATATAACAATACATGCAGAACAATTACTAACCTGCCTGGTGGCACAGCCTTAGCAGCCTATCTGCATAGGCTTGCTGATTCACAGCATGGACACCTGCAGCTGTGAAGTAAATGAAGGGATATTGAGACATACCTATCCATTATATAGACTAAATTAGCATGTCTTACATACTGCATTCCATGGCTACCTACTCAGTAGTGGGGCATCTTGCATGTCATGGGCCTCCTGTATCCATTGGTTCAGTAGGTCCTGCTTCCATCTCTTCAGGTCTGCATGGTAGTGATGTGCTGCTCACCAGTCTGAGGAACGCCTGTGGCACTGGTGAGATCATGAGCTAACTGGTTCCAAGCCTCTGCTTTGTACTCCGTCCCTTGGAACTGGCCCTGCAGGAATCTTGACTCATGATGGTGGACAAGGAGCCAAACCATGTATTTTGACTCCTCAATGCCCCAGCGTTGCGCTCGAAAGCGAGTACCCTCTCCAGTACCAGCCATTCTAACTGCAGATGGGAGCTACAATCAGTTATGGCAAGTATTCCCGCCTATGGGGCTTAAATATGCACATTTCCCACACTGTATTGTGACTGGCCATTTTTGAAAAATCTCGGCTGACTGCAGACCTGCTTAGTAATGGTTAATCTACCATTTATAAGTATATGTATGTTAACAGTGGCTGTTTATCCTATGCTGTCATGGCTTTGTAGTTCAGTACTTTGATTATGATGCACAGTGTCCTGGGTTCGAACCTTGTCATTGTTTTTTATTTTACTCTGTCCAGACAGGCTAGGGGGTGTGGCTGTGTTTAGCAACTTTGCTCTATGTTGCTCCACGTTGCCCTACGGTGCACTGGTTGACACGGCGCATACCTCTGCGCAAACCGATTGCACTGGGTAAAGCCCAATTTAGCTATGGGCAACTATATTGTACTGGGTAAAGCGCTGCTTAACTACGGGCAACTATATTGCGCTGGATAAAGCGTTGCATAACTGTGGGCAATTATATGCTAGGATCCTTTATAAATGTACATTTTGTTCACTGATACATAGGCCATTTCAATGCTTTTTCATAAAATTTTAATCATATATGTCAGGAATAATTTCATATACTAATTTAAAACATAAAATAGAAAGGGGAGTGGTGGGACTCGAACCGTGACTGCCTCCTCTTTGTGCAAAGGCTCTACCACTACGCTATTGCTATTTGGCTTAATTTGCATAGACATTCCTTATTATGCTCTTCAATGTCGAGATTGCTAACTGCAGCTAAGCAATGGGCACACCCGCGCAAACAGGAGCAAATACAGGCAGCTATATCGGGAATTAGAAAAAAAAATTTAAAGTTTTACTTTTTATAACTGTACTGGGGGTTTACAATGTCAGGGAGTGTAGTGTTGGGTACGTAGACATTTGAGCGGACTCGCTCATGTGTGTTGACATTTCACAATTCAGACACTTGCAGGGGTGTGGACCTTTGGACTGCTCGGCAATCGGACACGCCCCTTGCCTTCCTGCACGGTCCATGTTAGACTTGGAGTGGAGTCAGCGTGCCCTCATGAATATGCATAGCACACTGACATCATACCTTTCAACTGCAGTCTCCGAGTAAGACTTATTTAGTCTTACACGGAGGATTTGTGAATCTGGGGGAAGGAGTTCCATGCCTTAGCAACCTTGTACGAGTATAGACACTACCCAGCAGATTTGATAGGTTTGTAGACAGAAAGGAGTTTTTTGTTACTAGATCACAAAGACCGACTGGGAACATGTTGTGTAGAATGTTTTTTAATGCTGGAAAGGCAGATTTTATAGGTGGTTAGAAACTGTGTATATGTTAGTTGATGAGACAGTTCTAACCAATTTAGGCTTTTCAGTGCTATACAGTGGTGTTTTCTGAAAGGGTTATTTGCTGCAAATTTAGCAATTATTATAGCATTGTTCAAGTGTTAATTTTTGTGAAGCCTGAAGGTTAGTAAGCATGGGTCCACCAAAAAAGGTGTATGGAGAAGACAACTAGTGGCAAGTGTAGCTTTAATTGCATCAGTCAGAAATAGGGTTGCCGCCTTTCATTGTGGCTAAAACCAGAGAAAGACCACACGCCTTGCATTAACCACAGCCCCACCCATTTCCGCCTCCTCTGCTATCCATGTTCCACCCATTTTGTGACTTCCTTATGACATCAGCTTATGGAGAACGCCCTCTATTTCCATTCCTGATGCCTACTTTTTGCCGATTTACTATGCTTTTCTGTACAAAAGCATAGTAAATCTGACGATTTAACAAACTCCGATAGTCTGTATATTTTTTTAAATAGAAAACCGGAGTTTGTACAGTGTTTTCTACACTACTGGACAATTGGTTCTGGATAGTCTGGAAAAAAAACCGAGAGGTGGCAACCCTAGTCAGAAAGTTTTGGGCTTTGTAAAGTATCCCTATTTTTTTATGTGTTTTTCTTATGCAATTTTGAATATGCAGGTCAAATTTAAGATTATTATCCACTATCACCCCTAATAATTTGCTATGAGAAGTGACTTCAGTGGTTGTATTATCAAGACAGAGGACTTTAAATATTGTGTTTTCACGAGATAGGGAATTGGAAAAAAAGAAGTAGTTTGGGCTTTTTTGGGGTTGAGCATGAGTTATAAAGTCATGTTTCAGAGGCTGTTAAAGCTTCCTGAGTATTTCTTTGGAGGTTAATATTTTGTCAGATGTGCAAATGGAATCATCCATATTGTATTAGGGTGGCATGTTGTGTGGATGTACAGAGGGTATTGAACGTGTAAAGAGGAGGGGACCAAGATATGAGAGTTCAGCAGTGACTTCAGAGGAGGATAGCAGATTGCAGGCAAATAAAGAAGAATGTCTTAACAATGGACTTGCTGCAGATTTAGGGAATTGAGCAACCCCAAAGAATAGTAAAAGCAAATATCAAAAATAAAACTAAAGCCAAAATGCAATCCCTTAGTTGTAGGCTTCATAGCACATATAAATAAGTGCAGCAAACAACAGCAACAGCAGTTTTTTAAATATATTTTCGAAGTGACATTGTTTTTCCCATTTGCATGGCTTGAGTACTAGTGGTAAGAGGTCCCCATATCACAAGCAGAGTCCTTTATGTCCGTTACACCTTACTGCATGCTGATCTCATATGCCCTTTTTGGTATCAGGCTGGAAAAGGCCACATACTGTTTTTGTCCCTCATTCCAGCAAATTCTTCTTCAGTGTGGGGAGATAAGGACAACAGATTCTCCGATAGTGTTTTTGGCATTACGGAATTCTGTTTTTAAACACAGCAATGCTTTTTAAGTATCATGTGCACGCCTTATTTAGATACAATTGCTCTTCTTTCTCTTTCCCTCATTCAGGAAGCGTACAAGCTAAAGACATTCCAACATTATGTTTATGTATACATTAGTGTTTTACACTTTACTTTACAATAGTTCAAAAAGTGCGCATTTTTCTTGTAAGTAAACAATCTGTAAACCAGTTTAAGTATATATATATTTGTTACTGTTATCACTGGATGCTTTTTCTTAAACTGTAACAACTGTCAGAATCCAACAAAACCAGTAAATAAGGTTTAAGACCCATAGGAAGAAAATCTCATCAGAACATGTCTTTTTGTCAGTACATGTGAAATAAGAGTGTGCCAAAGGGGGTTCAACAGTGTGGTCATTCATCAGTCAGTTCTTGTCACATGAACACATTGGAAAAACCCCAGAGAATGCAGCAGATATGTTGTACATAACAAAGGTTAGGCTGCCTGGCAGAAAGGCTGGAAGACACTGAGTGCTGAGTTACTCTTGGAAGGATTTTACTTATAAATCAGAAACCTGTTGGTCTGTAACTGAATGACTGATGGCGTTATATGCATTTCCATGCAGTATGAGAACAAAAAGATTAAAAAAAATGTTTGGATCAGCTTTAATCTTGTAAAAGCACAGCTCATTCTGCAAATATGTATAATTATTAAAAATATGTAGAGGGTATGTAGCTATCCATTCAAAAGATTCTCATTTCATTTGTCAGGCTGCCAATTTGTAAAACACAAATGTTATGCTAGCTCATTAAGTTGTGATGCATATCTACATCTACCACATAACAATACATTGATTAAGATGCATGTCATTTGCATTTCAGTGCACTCAGTAGCAAAAGCAAGAGGCATGCTTAGATTTAAACAATTCTCCCCATACCATCCGCCTTTGTACTAAAATGAGATGAAGAAATTATTCCCAAGTCAAATGAGAAAAAGAAACTGCAACCTCTAATATTTGTCTTAATGTATAAAAAACAGAAAATACAGGCAAGCATCCTGATTTCCAAATACCCATAAGAGACGTGCCAGCTAATGATTTATAAATAAAATCATGTTTTATATATTTTCTTTGTCCTTTGTTGACCAGGTTAGTCCACTGAGCTAGTAGCCTCTTTTCAAGGGACACACAAGGTGGCATTTATAGTGCGTGGGGAAATTTAGCCATGGCATCGGGGAACTTCCCCCACTATGTGCTGTAGTACTACATAAAGTGATAAATGTACAATTGCATGCCAGTATATGATGATTGATACACAGCAGAAGGCAGTATGATACATACAAAAGCTGAACTTATCTTCCAGTCTCCTTTTGTATCTTATTATTGCTTTGTTCTCCTTGACAGACACCATTGTATTTTTAAGGTCTACTTTGTTTTGCTGATGGCATTACCAGCATACAGACCACACTGTCCTGTTGCCCATCTGACCACTACAATCAAAATCTAAAAATGGTCTGCTTGAAAATATTTTGTAGGGAGCTCTCCCCAGCATTCCTCACTACTATATTATTTCCTAGGTCACAGTAACTCAGAGAAAATAGAATGCAATTTATCTGTTTTCTTCTTATTTGATGTGAATTTGGAGGTAATACATTTAGATATATTTCCATTTTCTGCATGTCAGTGGTACGCTATAAATAGTTTGTTTAGAGGTTCAGAGTATGGGGCAAATCTGTCATATCACTTGGAACAGAAGAGTTGTGCCCTGCAAAAATATCTACTATCACATAACATTTTTAAATATATTGCAGCAGTCTGTCATGCAGTAGTAAGATTGCCTAAAGCAGATAATGTACAGTATATTAACCTTTGGTTGCCTCTAATAAATCTTTTTGTTATAGACTTTTATGTGTACTGAAGGAAGTACAGCTCATACCTGACACTTGATGCTGCTGTGGAAAACTTTGTGACATCTGTGACAGTGGCACTATGTAGCTGGAACTTGTCTTCTTGCCCTACTTAGTTTTCGCAACAAGCATGCATAGCTATGCATGCTCAGATATGTCAGTACAGATTCATGTTTGTATCATTCTAGGTGTAAGTATGGCACATTATGGAGGAGCTGTGTGTGTGTGCTAATAAGAGCTGTCATTTACATGGAGAGCTCCCACTGAAATATATCAACTTTGGTAACTCTACTACCTTAGCAGCATAGTGATAGTGGGATGGTTAGTGTACATCTAAACTGCATTTTACCTGTCATTTTGGTTTATAGCTTTTATACACATCTTTTGCTGTCCCTGAATTGTGACCACACTGTTATTCACTGTGAGATGCTCGTTTGAATATGGTCTAAGTATGCTTGCTATGCTTAATGTGTGCTAATTTCTCTCTCTCTCCCACAGCATTGATTCTATTTTTATTTTTATTTGTTAAGTTCGGAGGAACTGATCTATAAGGACCTATTTTAGGTTTAGATGAGGGATGGTAGCAAAGAAAACAAAAATATGTAAATTTACAATGATATAAACCATATGTACAAACTGTAATGCACATTATAAATACAGTGGCATATTTAAATAAAGTGTAATGGAAACTAAAACAACAGAGTTGTTTATTGTATAATTGCAGTTTGGAGGAAGGCATTAACAGTCCAGTTACAAAGGGGTAGATTACAGTACATGCATTTGTTAGAACTATTAAAAAGACATGTCTGTTTATAAAGCATTATGCTGGAGAAAAAGGCATAGGGCAAATACACTATAGAGTATAAAGCTAACATATAAAGCTATGTCAAACCCAGAGCTGTTGGACATGCTACACCTAAAGAAATACCAATCCCTCTGAGGTACTTTGTCTCCACAATAAACAGGACATGCTGGAGAGATAGATTCCTGTCCCAGAGACTTCCCATACCCTGGAACAAGCTACCCATCTATGTCAAGCAAAGTTCTTCATTAGCACTCTTCAAGAAAAATCTTGATGAGTTGATGAGAAATAGGAAATACACCCCGGGGATCACTTCTGTGTCTCTGCTCAACAGTGGCACAGGAAAATAACTTTCTTGGGTGGGGTAAGCCAGGGAACCGTGTTGGCTAGGCTTACTTAGGCCCTTGGGCTGATAGCCTAGTACCTACCTATGAACCTACCTATGAACCTATAAAATGAGTGCTGAACATACTTCTCTACTGTCCAGATTTTTGGAGAATGTCCAGATTTTTGCCTCATAATTTTGGTGTGTTCCCCATAAAATTTTTGGTTTTCTGGCAAATCACTGAGGACTGAAGTCAATATATAATGACCTACATTTGAGTTTTAAGTTTCATATCCTTCTGAAAATGCATGTGAAAACAAATCCTGTTATTTTTAGCAACTTTCTAAGTTTATAAAAGCAATATTTAAAAACTGTCACTATTTTTGGGCTTTTTTCCCTCCGTTACTTTAAGCTTTGTCCAGATTTTCTGGCATTAAGAAGTTGAGAGGTATGGACTGCTGAAACATTTAGACTATAAGGAGACAAGTTCATTATCACCTAAGAGATGAGAGAGTTGTTTTATATATTAAGGAAGGACAGTTAGTTCTGAGGGAGATACTGCATAATACATTATGGGTACAGAAAGTTTTCTGTTCATTGCTGAAAAAGCTATATAAAGAGACAGTCACCTGACAGATGTGATTAAGGTATCAAGTAATCTGGCTCAGGTTGAGTAAGTAGCCACACAAAGCATTTTCTGGGTTGTGTACAAAAAGAGTTTTATATTGGTTATTTAACAACTGTTTAAAAGGTCAGGGACTTACTTGACAAACTGCATTGAAGCATCATTGTGATTCATGCTGAATAAAGGAGCTACACTTAAAACTTTTTGCATGTGTATTTTGAAATTGACTTGAAATATTCCACAGTTAATTAGGTTTTGGATTGTTAATGACATTGATTCCCAGGTTTGTAGGTCTAAAACTGAAAAGGCATGATTAGTGTAATGTATTTTTGTAAATGGGTAATAAGTGAAGGAACGTATTGGAGGTGACAATGTATGTTAAAAGTTCTTTTTGATATAGTGAGCCTGCCTACTAAGTATCTTTTTCTCAAGTGAAAACCATGGACATGGCTTGGTAAAATAACTTGTTAACAAATAGGTAGCAGGCAAAATGGTGAATGAGGGAATCAACTCAAGCATACATGCCCATATGCATTTAATCTGTTTGTAGAGTGCAGGAGATCAGGTAATGTGAAATGTGTCTCCATATGCATGTAATCTGTTTGTAGAGTGCAGGAGATCAGGTAATGTGAAATGTGTCTCCATATGCATTTAATCTGTTTGTAGAGTGCAGGATATCAGGTAATGTGAAATGTGTCTCCATATGCATGTAATCTGTTTGTAGAGTGCAGGAGATAAGGTAATGTGAAATGTGTCTCCATATGCATGTAATCTGTTTGTAGAGTGCAGGAGATCAGGTAATGTGAAATGTGTCTCCATATGCATTTAATCTGTTTGTAGAGTGCAGGAGATCAGGTAATGTGAAATGTGTCTCCATATGCATGTAATCTGTTTGTAGAGTGCAGGAGATCAGGTAATATGAAATGTGTCTCCATATGCATTTAATCTGTTTGTAGAGTGCAGGAGATCAGGTAATGTGAAATGTGTCTCCATATGCATGTAATCTGTTTGTAGAGTGCAGGAGATAAGGTAATGTGAAATGTGTCTCCATATGCATGTAATCTGTTTGTAGAGTGCAGGAGATCAGGTAATGTGAAATGTGTCTCCATATGCATTTAATCTGTTTGTAGAGTGCAGGAGATCAGGTAATGTGAAATGTGTCTCCATATGCATGTAATCTGTTTGTAGAGTGCAGGAGATAAGGTAATGTGAAATGTGTCTCCATATGCATGTAATCTGTTTGTAGAGTGCAGGAGATCAGGTAATGTGAAATGTGTCTCCATATGCATTTAATCTGTTTGTAGAGTGCAGGAGATCAGGTAATGTGAAATGTGTCTCCATATGCATGTAATCTGTTTGTAGAGTGCAGGAGATAAGGTAATGTGAAATGTGTCTCCATATGCATGTAATCTGTTTGTAGAGTGCAGGAGATAAGGTAATGTGAAATGTGTCTCCATATGCATGTAATCTGTTTGTAGAGTGCAGGAGATAAGGTAATGTGAAATGTGTCTCCATATGCATTTAATCTGTTTGTAGAGTGCAGGAGATCAGGTAATGTGAAACGTGTCTCCATATGCATGTAATCTGTTTGTAGAGTGCAGGAGATAAGGTAATGTGAAATGTGTCTCCATATGCATGTAATCTGTTTGTAGAGTGCAGGAGATAAGGTAATGTGAAATGTGTCTCCATATGCATGTAATCTGTTTGTAGAGTGCAGGAGATAAGGTAATGTGAAATGTGTCTCCATATGCATTTAATCTGTTTGTAGAGTGCAGGAGATCAGGTAATGTGAAATGTGTCTCCATATGCATTTAATCTGTTTGTAGAGTGCAGGAGATAAGGTAATGTGAAATGTGTCTCCATATGCATTTAATCTGTTTGTAGAGTGCAGGAGATAAGGTAATGTGAAATGTGTCTCCATATGCATGTAATCTGTTTGTAGAGTGCAGGAGATAAGGTAATGTGAAATGTGTCTCCATATGCATTTAATCTGTTTGTAGAGTGCAGGAGATAAGGTAATGTGAAATGTGTCTCCATATGCATGTAATCTGTTTGTAGAGTGCAGGAGATTAGGTAATGTGAAATGTGTCTCCATATGCATTTAATCTGTTTGTAGAGTGCAGGAGATAAGGTAATGTGAAATGTGTCTCCATATGCATTTAATCTGTTTGTAGAGTGCAGGAGATAAGGTAATGTGAAATGTGTCTCCATATGCATGTAATCTGTTTGTAGAGTGCAGGAGATAAGGTAATGTGAAATGTGTCTCCATATGCATGTAATCTGTTTGTAGAGTGCAGGAGATAAGGTAATGTGAAATGTGTCTCCATATGCATTTAATCTGTTTGTAGAGTGCAGGAGATAAGGTAATGTGAAATGTGTCTCCATATGCATTTAATCTGTTTGTAGAGTGCAGGAGATAAGGTAATGTGAAATGTGTCTCCATATGCATGTAATCTGTTTGTAGAGTGCAGGAGATAAGGTAATGTGAAATGTGTCTCCATATGCATGTAATCTGTTTGTAGAGTGCAGGAGATAAGGTAATGTGAAATGTGTCTCCATATGCATTTAATCTGTTTGTAGAGTGCAGGAGATAAGGTAATGTGAAATGTGTCTCAAAGAGAAAATATTATACTTTCACATCTCACATTAACTTCTCCTTATTAACAAATAAAGGAAATTATTATTGGAATTCAATGTATACATTTAAAATGTTCTGTGCAAATGCTGTAAATGATAAAGGAAAATGGATAATGACATATTTAGATTCAGAAGTTCTAGTGTGATGCCATTTTATGATTATAAACCAAAACTAACCATATATGTCATAGTAGTTCCACAGAATTATGCCTGTTCTTAGAAAAGATTCACAAAACCAGAAATGGACAGCAGATAAGGGCCAAAAATTCTACCGAGTTCATCCATTTCTGTAATTAATGCATACTTTGCAAATCATGACATCCTGCTCCTTCCCACCTCCCATGAGAAGTATATTATCGTTGCATTATGTGTTACATCATTTATATTTTGCATAACTCCACAGCAATCGGCTCACAATCCATTGATTATAATACAGTTAACTGGAATATAACAACAATGAGAAGAAGAAGAGCTGGATTTGCCTTTCTGAAGAATCCTTGTTAAACTCCTTCCTCAAGATTCACTGCACTGAGTTTTGCTAATCTGTGCTCGATGACAATAGAAATTGTCAGAAGACAATAGAAAATATATATAATTCTAGTACACTGCAGATTTTTCAGGGACAGCAAAAGATGTGTAAAAAAGGTATGATAAATAAATAAATAAATAACTGTTGTTATCTTTCGGCTTTTCCCGGTTAGGGGTCGCCACAGCGGAACTCCGGTCCGCTAATGATTGGCAGTAGATTTTCACGAACGTCGAGGTGCCAGCTCGCTGTTCAACCTTTAATGAAGGCACACCCATTTACGCATGTCTTTTGAATGCCCACCCAACCATGGGGAGGACATGCAAACTCCACACAGAAGGCACTCCCCGCACTTCAGCCGAGAATCGAATGGGAGAACCTCTTGCTATGAGGCAACAATGCTACCACTGCACCACCGCGAAAGCAAATAAATAAATAAAATAAATGCCGTCTAGTAACTTCCAGACCTACTTCCTGACATACCTCCTTAAAGTGGGCAATTCTCCCATCTTGAAAGAAATAAATATTGAAAAAATACTAGGGAAGAAAGGATGAACACAAAGTTTGTTTGTTTGTGTCTTTGGGCTTTTCCCGGTTAGGGGTCACCACAGCGGAACTCCGGTCTGCTAATGATTGGCAGTTGATTTTTATGTACCGGCTTGCCAGGCCTGATGCACAAGCTTCAACGAGGGTACGCCCATTCACACATGTCTCCACGCAGAAGACGCTCTAGCTGAGAATCGAACTGGACAGCGTCTTACTGCGAGGTGACAACGCTACCATAGCACTACCACCGCAGTAAATAATTATCCTCAGATGTTACATAATGGAATGCTTTGCACTCTAAATCCCTTGATCACCTGATACTGAGTCTGCATTCTCTCACTATAGGGAAACTGTTTTCTGCTGTGGGTATGAGTTTGGTCACATAACAAACAAGTATAATTTTTTCCTTCCTGAAAGTATCCTTGGGAAGTACACTGAATAATAGCAGAATTAATGGAGAGGTTGATATTACCTCAGCTTATGAAGGATGTGAGAGGCAACAAAATTATAAATATTCACCAGCATGCTTATATTTAGGAAGATCCACAAACTCATGCAGTAATTTATTTTAAAAAATAGAGGATTATGACTGAATCTCTGGCCATAACTTGCTTATTATTTGTTCAAGGCATGGATACCAAGAAGTGAATCTTGGCAGCCATGGTAATGCAGGGTTAGGGTCAGAGATCCAATCATATTTCATTGTAGTGCATGGAGATTTATCTGGTCCATGTTACTACTTGTCAGAGACAACAAACAAACAAAAGAAAAAAGGAAAATGAGCAGCTCAGTTTCACAGCTAGTGAAAGAGTTGGGAAGCGGTGCCAAACAGACTGTAGGAGATTATTTATGTATTCTCTGTGTCAGAGAAGTATTTCAGTTTTGACTGAGTGTAATTCTGTAAGACAGCAGGCAGAAACAAAGTTGAAAAGAAGATACCTGAAGTTTTGCCACAGTAGTTTGTTGGCCAGCACTGTCAGCTGTTACTGCCTATCACCAGGCATGATCTTAACAGTACTTAGGGTGTGCTTAACAATTGTTAAAACATCCTTCTAAATATTGTTGAGATTTTTCTTGCACTAGAGTAGCAGTTGTCTTTTAACAGATATTGGTGTATAATCATGGTACTCCCTGCACTACAATGCTATAGCACAAGGAGCACCATGCACTATAATGCTGTAATGTATGTAATTCATAACTGCTGGCTAACTTATTGTGCAATGACTTTTCCAGCATATTCGCCATTGCATACTATGAACATTGGCTCTGTCGCCAAGATCAAATAACTGAACTTTGTAACAAGCCATGGTGTTTGGAGATTGATGGTATATGAGCAGAGTGAAAGGTAGTTAATGTAAGTGTACACTGGGGTCAGTTATAGGTCCTTACTTATTCAGTATTTAAGTATTTATGTGTTGGATATTTAATGAGTCAACTTGCAAGTTAGTTTAATCAGACAACATAAAAACTCAGTAAGTCTGTTTCCTACATTGATAGATGTAACATTATGAGGCTGTAAGGAGTTTGCATCTCTGGGAAAGAAACAATAAAATGAAAATAATGATCAACAAAGCTAAATGGATGCCATTTGGCTCACAGCAGACTGACAACCTATCATGCTAGCAAAGAAGAGCGAGAAGCAACCCATCAGTTAAGTCATAGATGACTTGTAGATGTTCAGCTCTACTTCAGAGATCACACTAACAAATTATGCATATCTCACAACTTCTTTGTTCAAGAATTCTGGTCCAAAAAGTGAGAGGGCAAAAGTACAAAATCAGGGACAGTTTTGAAGTATTACTCAAATTTGCTTAAAAATTGAAGGGGAAAAAAGCTTTCTGTGACAACATGCATTTTGTAATCACTAAGGCCTATAAAATTCTAATGTCTGATTGTAACATTAAGTGATTTACTAGAAAATAAAAAAGAAAATACAAGGGATAGGATAAAAGTATTTGTCAAAATCATGGACATTCTGAAAAAGCAGTAAAGTTGAGATGTATTGATGCATATAAAATGACCCTTATATGTAGGCATATTAAGTGAAGATATTCTGAGGTATATTCTACTTATATTGTAGCTTAGCTATATCCAGTCTAGAACATGGGGGGCCATATACTTAAAAATACTGTATTTACCAACTAGAAATAGTACAAATAATAATAATAATAATAGAATATGTGGCCTAGAACATTTAGATTACCAAAATAAACTATATAATTATGGTGGATTGTTACTGCTTTTCCATAAACATCTTATCTGAATGCACCAAATAGTGAAAAAATATTACCTTAGGAGGATCCAAGATGGATGACTAAATGGAGTATTTTTATATTAATAAATACTACTATTACTGAATATCTTCAGTATTTTGAATTTATTAAGCTTTATATTAATTAATTTAGCTTTCCTCAGCAAGTTCTTTCAGATCAGAATACAAGTGATGAGTTCTACAATATTTCTGCTGAACATTAACTGAGAAAGGACCTACAGCAAGTTCCTTCAGCTGCTTAAGAACTTTCTCTGAAACTGATCGTGTCAGTAATTGTACCAAAGAAGCAGCACTATTTAAATATTTAATATTAAACAAGACAAACAAACTGATGACATAAATATTTTTTTAAATGACATTAGGGGTAGATTTAGGGAGTCAATTCAGACTGAATTTTTAAAACAAAATACATGGTTAACCACCAAAGCTGATTTAGAGAGCGAAGAAAGAATAAGTAACATAGCAATTCTTGGGGATCCACAAAAAGAAGGCAGTGAAATAAAATGGTGAATGTTCTAAGTGTGATTATCTTACAGGTAAAGCTTCAAGATGGAGTTTCATATGGAATACAGAGGGTTCACTGCTCTGCAGGAAAACCTACACATTCAAATGCTAGCTCTCCAATAAGATCCATAGTAGTAAAAATTATTTCTTATCATGATAAAAAACAGATTTCGAAAACCTGTTGTTCAAACTCACCAATTAAAGGAAAACTCCACCTTAGAACTCAAAAACTATGTTTTTTCAATGTATATATTTTTTCTTTATCTATTCTAATGGCTCAAAATCACTCCAGGTGCTTCTTTTACAATTTTAATGTGTTTCCCACAAAATGGGGTGCCTGCCTTGGCAACGTGATCTTGTTTTCTTGCTTTCATTTCTTCTTCCTGGAATACATTTCAAGTCCTGTTATATGAGTTAAGCTAGACATAAGGAAGTGGTGATATTTTTTCATGCCATTAAGATAGAATGGAAGGACTGTGAAGCACTGTCATCCAAAGCACCTCCTGTAACAGAACTGCTTCTATATTTCCTTGAGTGAGCCTTGTTTATGTGTCTGTTGGAGCTTGTTCTGTGTTATAAATAGCTGTTAGCTACTTCCAGCAAAATAAAATAGTTAAACAGCAGGCTTTTGTAAAGGAATTATTTTGTAGTTCTAAAGGAACTGACAGACCACCCCCCACACTCTGGTCCTGAGGTGTGAAAACTCTTACTGCAGTAAATGATCCTTGCTGTACATTTACAGGTGACAAGTAGTAGGACTCCAAACTAAGTCTGCTGCTTCCCAAAGTTTGTCTCTCTCTCATGAATGATGCAGAAATAAAATGTACTTTACTAGTTCCTTAATTATTTCTGCCATGTTCACCCCCTCTTTTTTCTATTTCATATTTATTTATACTTTGGTAACGAGGAAAGTGAGCTAGTCCCAGGGCCCTTTTCAGCCACAACTCAGTCTACATTGGCAAAGACAATAAGTAATAAATGCACTTAACCATACAAAGACAAAAATCTATTTGGGGAAGAAGGAATGAAAGCAAGAAAACAAGATCACATTACCAAGGCTAGCCTCAGCATCTGCCATTTTGAGTGAAACACATTAAAATTGCAAAAGAACCACTTGGAGTGATTTTTGAAGCATTAAAATAGCTCAGAAAACAACAATACAATGGAAAAAATGCATTTTTTTAGTTTTAAGGTGTATTTTTTCCTTTAAGAAGGCAATATCGTTTAAATAATGTTTGACCTACTTATAATGTTTAATATGCACATATTTAGACAAAAAGAAGAAAGAAAATGGGTATCTTCCACAATAAAATGTAGTAGGAATAGAGGTAGGAAAGTTAAAATTGTTTCATTGTAAATAAACAAAGGTAAGCCTGGGTATATGTGTAAAAATTATGTTTATAACATAATTAGTTGACTGACTTAGTGCTTATGTGACTTTAGTATTGAATGAGTCAAATGTTTTCTATTTTCTTAGTACTTCATTGGTAGAATAAATATGAAAATAACAACTTCTTTAAATATTAATATTTATTCAGATGAGGGCATGGATTCTTATTTGTCTGCATTAGTAAATTATTATGAGTTATAACGTTTAACATGCAACTCTAATTGAAATGCCTACAGCAAGAACTCTTCATTCTTCTTTTCACAAACTGTGTCACTTACTATTTTGTGAGGTGGTTCCATGAATTTGCTGAACATTTCTTCCTGCCTATCCAAGGTGGTCAGATAAATATTAATATGCTACAACTTATAAATAAATAAAAGTATGACCTATTCTGAAAAAGGAACTAGCAAATCCGAGCTAACATAGCATCGGTGGTGAGGTTCTGCGATACCATATGGAGTGAAGGAATAATCTCCTTCATCTTAGCGGATACCTTCAACCTGACACATACCCTAATGAATCAGCCCACAGTATAGCTAGCAAATTTGATACCCACTTCATACAAACCATAACTATATTCTTAAAGGATGCTACTTTCTCCAGCTCAGATAAGCCATATGTCCCTCCCCCTCAATGCAAAACTAAAAACTGTGATCAAACATTCACCCAGAAAACTGTGCCATTCAATAGTATTACAAAAGTGTTTGCTTAAAGTAAAACTATCCACATTTGTAGTAGACCATCTGCCCTTCAAATATCAGAACTGCAGCAAATGCTTTTATGTACCTCATGTCCAACCAAATCAACAGGTCTGTCAAAGAATCATATGTGCCTTCCATCTGGAAACAGTAATATATTATCCCTCTGCACAAAGGAGGCAATTCAGTTGATCTCTCCCATTACTGGCCCTGAGCCATCATTCCTCCTCTATCCAAAATTCTAGAAAAATGCATGCATATCGTGAATAACATCCCTACTAGACTGCAACCACATATTTCCACCTCATCATAGTTTCAGGCCATATCACAGCACCGATACAGCACTTCTAAGTTTCGCTGACTCTGTAAACAACAGCCAACATTCAGGCAATATGGTTTCTGCCACATGTTTAGACATATCCAATATGTATGATTCCATCTCTCATCAAATACTTCTAGGGAAAATGGCCACCCTTGTCCTGTCATTTTCCACCCTCATCTTGTTCCAGAATTACCTCCATAGCAGAAAACAATTAGTCAAAATTGGAATGAATATTGTAAATTCCTTCCAATCACAGTAGGAGCCCCACAAGGATCTATCATGGGCCCAGTCTTATTTACCATTTTTATCAATAACCTCCATGTGGCCTGCAAATGCCCTACTTCTCAATTATCTGTAGGGCCAGCAACTTACAGAATTTACAGAAACATACCCAAACAACCTTCTCTAACACTGAAACTTGACTGTAAAATGTACAAATACTCTTTAATCTCAAGAAAACAAAATAATGCTCTTCATAACTTGACCCTACTCAACATACAGCAATACATTTACCATCACCTCAGCCAACAGCACTACAACAGAGGTTGTCCAACAAATGATACAATTAGGTGTAATCATAGATGGCAAACTCACATTTAAACAACATGGCTAGCAGGCATCATAAAACTAGGACTTCTCTGCAGAATAAAGCCTTTCCTAATATATGCTACTAGAACAACTATATTACTCTCCTTCTGCTACAATCTCTGCTCCTCTATCTTTACATTTTTTTCTACTACATACTATAGCTACCTCTCTACATTCTTCCTAAAAAATTCCACTAAACTCAGTCAAACAACAACCTACTCATAGCTTTTTTTCTTCCTAATCTCATTATCTCATTCTATTTTTGGATTGCTCATACATTCTTTGTATACTACATTAACTCTAATCTGCATTCACCTTTAACTAATCCCAAATACATTGAGTCTATCCATGTTGCATATGCATTTTTATGTTTTTATTCAATGGAGTTTTTCTCTGCAGGCCTCTGCTATAAAGGGGTTTTATGTCCGGTCAGGCTTTCCTGGTAAACAAATGCAACTAACTAACTAAATAAATATGTATATTTATGTCAGTATTTCATTATATGAGTGTAGTATTATTGTCTTTTGAAACATAATTCAAGTGGTGGAATGAAGGTTAATTTGTGGGCATGCCAAAATATACAAAGAATATCTTTGCATGTCCCTAGTTAGAAGTGATGGAGTTTTTTTTTTTAGGTACATTTCTAAAGTGATGTTTTTTGGGGATTGGTGGTGGCATTATTACTATTATTGTGATTGTTGTTGTTATTACTATTATTGTTATCGTTATTACTATTATTGTGATTGTTGTTGTTATTACTATTATTGTTATTGTTGTTGTTATTACTATTATTGTGATTGTTGTTATTACTATTATTGTTATTGTTGTTGTTATTACTATTATTGTGATTGTTGTTGTTATTACTATTATTGTTATTGTTGTTATTACTATTATTGTGATTGTTGTTATTACTATTATTGTTATTGCTGTTGTTATTACTATTATTGTGATTGTTGTTATTACTATTATTGTTATTGTTGCTGTTATTACTATTATTGTGATTGTTGTTATTGCTATTATTGTTATTGTTGTTGTTATTACTATTATTGTGATTGTTGTTATTACTATTATTGATATTGTTATTACTATTATTGTTATTGTTGTTATTACTATTATTGTTATTGTTGTTGTTATTACTATTATTGTGATTGTTTTTGTTAGGACTATTATTGTGATTATTACTGTTATTGTTATTGTTGTTGTTATTACTATTATTGTTATTGTTGTTATTGCTGTTATTGTGATTGTTGTTATTACTATTATTGTGATTGCTGTTATTACTATTATTGTTATTGTTGTCATTACTATTATGATTGTTGTTGTTATTACTATTATTGTTATTGTTGTTGTTATTACTATTATTGTGATTGTTGTTGTTATTACTATTATTATGCTTTATTTGCCAAGCAGCAAACAATATAAATGATTTAGTCATTGTACTTATAGTTGGTTGAACCACCTTGAATTTGCCTGTTTCACTTAAATCACTGTTGCAGGGCTGTTGACTATCTTACCATTCTGTGGGTGGAGTTAGAGAGATTAATCTCAGATAGGCAAGATTAAATTGTAAGACCTATATTTACACTTCACAGATGGCAGGTACATTTTTTCACAGATGGCAGGCACATCTTTTAGAAGACTAGATATCTGGTAATTCTTTTTGATAGGGTTTAGGATATGGGAGGAAAGGGAGGACCACATTTTTGGGAGGATTCTTTATCCAGGAATTAAACTACATTGACATATGCTATAAGATAGTAAAACTAACCATTGTTTCTGGTGACTTTGTTTAAGGAAACATGTAATACATATCATTACTTTTGGTTGTACAAGAGAATGTAGTGTGGGATCCAGATATGTATTTTTATCAGTGCATTAATTGTGTAATGTTTCAAGGGGCACCAGCTATTTTAATTAAATCTTTATATGGAAGCTTTTCTTAAGTAATGCACTGAAGTAATACAAATTAATTTAGAATACAATGAAGTAAAGTTTACTGATTTACTTTACATGTATATCATATGTGCAGCCACGCATTGTGCTCTGAATTATATCTGTTATCTAAAAGAAATAACATTGAGGTACAATGAGCAGTATTGTCAAACTCAGCTTGTATCAAGTGGACAGGGTTGGAAACGTTAGAAGGTAATATGATCCAACTTAGATGCTTTGAAAATGTTTATGTGCCTATGACTTAATAACTAACATGGACCAATTAATTTTCAGCTAGGATATTTAAGCAGATGGCTTATAAACATTATTCAGAATTCTGTATGTCTGCAACTAATCACATCATTTCAAGAACCACATCAGTCCTCTTCCTTAAACATAATGAACATATATGTTAATGAATGAATTATTGAATTACATTACTAGATATTAGCTGCTCTGAGGAATTGAAGTAAAAAGCTAATAGGAGTTCCTTGCTAATGCTACATTTCTGCAGTTTCAGGTTTTTCTTTTGAGGTTTGGACTGAAATGTGGAAAGACTTACCTTTTTTTTTTATTTTTTCATCTTCACATTTGGGTTGAGGGTGGTACCAGTCTGAGGACTGTTCAGGGTACCACCTGAGTTAGCTACAGCTCTGTTATATGTAACATTTATTCTTTAGGTTACTGAGATGTTGGGTGGCACCAGTCTGAGGACTGTTCAGGCTACCACCTGAGTTAGCTACAGCTCTTTTATATGTAACATTTATTCTATAGGTTACTGAGATGTTTATTATGAATGTGACAGCTTAAAATTATTTTAGAGATGCTGTTGACTGATATGAAACACTCCGACCTGCACCAACTTATTAATCTATTAATCCTAAATCTACCACTGCCCCTTTCCCTAATCTTAATAAAAACTCTTTCCCAAGCAGTATAAGATAAAGGGACACTGGACAGACACAGCACCAAAAATTCACAACACTAAATCTGTCCCCCTTACCTAACCCTTACTCTAACCCTAACTTGCAAACTCTTGCACATACACAATAACTATAGAGCAATATTGTACATCTTCACAACTGCCACCTTTTCAGTCAAACATTTATTTTTCTGCACACTCCTACTTACCTACACCATATAAAACGTTTAATTTAACTTTATGTGATTAACACAAATGAGTATTCACTCCATTGTGCAGTCTCTGTTTTGTACACCCAAATAGGAATTCCATGTGTGTGTGTGTGTGTGTGTGTGTGTATATATTTATATATATATATATATATATATATATATATATGTATATATATATATATATATATATTTATATGCATATATGGCTCTACTTGAGATTACATGAAATACTGAGCCGAAAAGCTCAAAGTGTCAAATGACCGAAATTTCAGAATGCTGACTTCCGAATGGTCGACAGTCCAACTTGAGCAGAACAGGAAATCTGCTCTTGTGAATGTTGTAGTGTGATCTCAGAGTTGGTATATTTAAGTTACAGGGGGTATGGGGGACAAAGCCCCCCATGGAGGGTACAGGGCGGTGTAGCCCCCTGCAAGAACGTGAAATGTGAAGGTAAGTGTTTTAGATTTTTTATTTGTAGTGTATGTTTTGTTTTAATGGTAAGGGTTTAGTTTAATGTAGATGGTAGGCAGGGTGTGAGTGAAGGGAACTAGGTAATTTTATGTTGAGTGTTGTGTTTTTTCTTTTGTATGTTGTTTGTGTGTGTTGGTGTGTGTATGTATTACAGACGTGGGGCGGGGTTTTGATGTGTCTGTATTGTGTGTGTTGGGTATGTGCAGTGTCGGTGTTGTGCAATGTCAGTGTTGTCAGCTCTGTGTTTTGTGTGTCAGTTATGTGGGATGTCAGGTTAGTGAAGCAGAGCCATGTATATGGGTCTATATTAGATGCACACATGCTTAAAATGTTGAGTACAACATGCTCAACAGTTTTTAAGTGAACGTTCATCTAAGTCAAACCTCAGAATGTCAAAACAAGGAGTCTCAAAAATTTATAGTTGGCCAGCCATCAGGAGGCCAATGGCTGACAGCTAAACTGTACTGTACACCATTCCAACCGCCCCCACAAAAATAAATAAATAAAGCGACAAACAAAATAAAGTGGGGGTCTTTGCCCCCACACCCCTAATGTGGGTAGCTGTGCTCCCCACACCCCCCACTACTTAAATATACCAACTCAGAGATTGCTCCACAGTGGAGGACTGTCATAGCATTACTCAGGGTGAACATTGAGACTGCACCACAGTGGAGGACTGTAAGAACGGCTAGGCAGGGTGAACGTTATGACATCAGCCGTTAGCTTCCTGATGCTAGATATATGTATGTATATATATATATATATATATATATATATATATATATATATATATATGTGGATAGGGAGAGAGAGAGAAAGGGAGGAGTTGTTAAAAATGATCAGATTTCCAAATATCAACATCTGTGTTTTTCACACACTTTGGTTGGCAAAACTGATTGTCATTAGGGATGGCAGACTGACAACCTCCACACTGAGGAATAAGCTCCTTTCCCAGGAATTGTGCAATCATGGAGTTAGTATTTATAATTAGTAGAGGCAGAAGTATAGCTGGTTCAATAAACCCCCTGGGCCAGTGCTATGAACTAGCACCCCACCCTCTCAGCATTTGAAGTGAAGAGCAAAAAAAACGTACTTCACTGTAATAAGCCAGTGCAGGTAGATATACAACCCACCTCCCCCAGATCTTCCATTGAACATTGAAGAGCAAAAAAAAAGACATTCTTTCTGCTGGCATACAAGCTAGATGGTCAGCTGCATGACATGCCCCCTCTCCTCTGTAGCCCAGCTATTCAGGTCCCGTTTTTGTGCCCTGACCCCAACCCTCCTTTAATAAAAAAAAAAAATTATTCTTCTTTCAAACTGCAGCAAACACTTGCTACAGTCTGCACCCAGCCTGCGTGGAATGCTGCAGTGCTCATGTTTTAGTTCAATTAAAAAGAAAAACTAATTTGTTTTTAAGCAAAATGCTTGTTACAAGTGTAGTAAGCAGTTGCTACAGTTTATAGCCTGCCTGTAAGAATGCTATGGCACTCATATTTTAGTTAAAAAAAATATCCATCTGTTTAATCTGTGGAAAACTGCTGCTACAAATGTAGCAGTTTGCTACAGTTTACACCCTGCCTGCATGGAGAGCTATAGCCAAGTTTTTGTTAAAAAATCTATATTTTCTTTTACTTTTACACTGTAACAAACTGCTTGCCATAGTTTAAATCATATACAGAGCACTACAATGTTCAGCTTTGATCATAAATGCAATACCTGCATTTAAGAGACAATGTTGCCCTAAAGAGTGATCGAGATTGGCTAATTGCTCCTCCCAACACTTTGCACCCAGGACAGTTACACCTCTTGCCCCGCCCTAGCTACGCTACTGAATAAGGGGTGTGGGAACCTTCCATTTCCCAGCTGAATGTGTCTATTAAAGTGAAGGACAGTGAAAGGCAGATTTCTATATTGCTTAAGGAAATTGGAAAGTCAGATAACTGAGGATCTTTTGTTAACAACTTATGTTGGACAATATTAGAATATATTTATTTCATTTAACCAGAAATGTGATGAGATAGTTGCAAGAAAGGAAAATAAGCTGTTAAGGGACAAGAATGAATATGAAAAGAAGGTAGTCTACCCAAAACCAATTGAAAGAATTGTTAATCCTACACCACATAGGAATGGGGTGGTGGCAATACTTGAATCTGAACCCGATGCTGGTCTGTCTGTAGCAGAAGGCAATAATGCCTATGAGGAAGTTTTTTCAGACTTACCCCCTCCCTCATAGATCAAGTCATATAGCATTGAAATTTCTGGAGGGAATCAGCCCTTACGTTTACCAGAGCAACAACAAAGGTATAGCAAAACCTAAATGGTTTTACCAGATGGTTCCAAAACAGAAGCAAACTAAAAGCAGAGGGAAAGGGAGAAGTTGGCAATAATGATCCTAGAATCAAGTACTGTGTGCAACATTAAGGGTTTAAAAATGTACAGCGTTGGTCATTTTGACATTGATTTCGGTCTTTGTTAAACTTTTTCAAAAAGCATGGTCTCTTGTCCCTACCAGCAAATTAAGTATTATTGATCATTTGGTAGAGTTTAGGCTCTTTACAAGAATGCTTAGTTTGGGTTTATTCTTTTTAAACAAGGAAAATGGAGAGTTGAGTAGTTCATTCAAAAGATTTTGAAAAAAATTTGTGAGCATGACTTATGAGACTTATTAGGTTCTAGTATAAGTAACTCTTATTTTAACTTCGCAAGAGAAGAGCATACCTTGATGAACTCCAGGACCATTAGTCAGGACTAAGAAAGCACAACAAGGGTGACAGAGTGGTTGTAATGACAGTTTGTGACTAGTCTCTTAGGATATTGGACTGTCCCAGTGAGGAGCTTTTGATAGGCAGTTAACCTAGTATGAAATTAACTTGCCCTTCAGTCGAATTAAATAATTGTTGCAAGATACAAATATGGAATTTGAATGGAATGATAATTTTTTAACTATCTTGACAGTAGTTGATCCCATAATAATCCTCAGCATTTTCAGGCTACCTAAGGGTCATAATGACCAGCCCACCCACACCCCCAAAAAAAGACTAGTTGTGACCTGTTTGCACTCAAAAAACAAGCTTATTGCCAAGTTTGTATATAGTAAGCTAAAACCTTTTTCTTGGATATGCCTCACATTCTGATGGATTCCTGAGACTTTTTATCTAAACTGACCCTTGTGAGTTTTGATGACCGGGTCTCACATGGGACTGTGAATTTGAGAGACCTGTTTTTGTCATTCCCTATAATGTCAGTGTGGAATGGCTTAATAATGCCATAATTCTAGATAAGTCTTTTAACTCATTTTGACATCACTTTCACTGAGCAATGTATGGCCATTATGTTAAAGAATATGTATGTCTATTTTCAGGTGAATTATTCCAGCAAACTAAAGGTGTGGCCATGTGAACCTCTTCAGCTCCCATTTTTGCAAACATCTTTGCATGGGGTTCAGAAAAGACTATCAGTTTGGACTGTGAACATTGGCCTAACATCCAGCTTTATTTGAGATTTCTTGATATTTTTTATGCACTGGCACTGTGGAGAAATTTGAAGGATTCCTTTCATGCATTAATGGTACAGTGGAATGTTTTATATTTAGTTGTGAGAAGAGTTTTCATGGTATTAATTTTCTTGATGTGTTTGTTTGTAAAAATGTTTGTAGAAAGGAGATTTGATTCAAATAGGTATTATAAACAAACATTCTCAAATAGCTTTTGCGCTTCTTCAGTAGCCATCCTATGTGACAAAAAAAGGAACTTGGAGAGTTAACAAATTATTTGATTTGTCCAGACTGCTGTTGGACAACTCTTATATTTCTTAAAGAGATTGCACTTTTTATTAGAATAGATCTTGAATAAATACAGTTTTATTAGAATAGATCCTAAATAAATGCAGTATTCTCTTTACATAGGCTTTGGAATA
Organism: Protopterus annectens; assembly: GCF_019279795.1. Taxonomy (NCBI): domain Eukaryota; kingdom Metazoa; phylum Chordata; order Ceratodontiformes; family Protopteridae; genus Protopterus; species Protopterus annectens. The sequence goes on along the minus strand of NC_056746.1, from coordinate 753,900,083 downwards.
TGACCATTTTAAAACAGGCCTATATCTTCATTTTATATTTTACATTTTGCATGCAGCTTTATAAAATGCAGTGTCAGTGGAAAGGTACAGATGGGCTAATAACATTTAGGACAAAACACTGATCAAGCCAACACAGGGACAACTCTCCATTTCTCAAGAGAACATTTTTGTCAGAGTGACCTTACAGTGATAAAACAGACAGCTACAGATTAAACCATGTGGACAAAGTTTTGTTATTAAAATTTAGAGTCACAAAGTCTGATGCTCAAGACTGAGAAAGGGATTCAAGCTACAGAGACAATGTATAAGATATGTAAAGCAAATGTATTGTAGTTCATTTCAGTTAGAGCAGATGAGTTCCTGTTCACTTCTCATATCAGTTTGCTTCAGGTCATGGGTCAAGACCGTTCAGTGATATATGACTTTATCTACACTGCTATTTTGCCATTGTAGTAACACCATCCCTGGTAAGATTCATTTTTTGCTGCTTACTTTATTCTTTGTATTAATAATCCTGATAATCACCTAATGAACATTTTTGGTGTGACTTATGCCCCTGCTATCCTTTTCTTTTCTTTTCTTCACGCTCATGTTACCCTCTGCACATTTCACTGATCTGGTCTTTTGCACTAATGCACAGAACATACCCCTTAACTTCTGCTCAGTAGTGAATGCACACACCTTAACTTCTGCTCAGTAGTGCATAGAGCTATCAATTTTCTAGTTTCTGTTTATGTCTTTTCCACCTGTCCCTCCATCCCATGTACTTTTCTATGCCTTTGCCTCTGGAGTCTTTTCAGTAGCTTCATGTCTTCCTTTTATGGCCTTTAGATTGCAGTCTATTCATTGAAAATACACCTTAGGATATTGCAAGATGTTATTTGTTTAATTTTTGAAAGGGAAATTGTTTGAATGCAAAAAAAAATAAAAAGTTAAGCAGTTTCAACATTTATTTATTTATTGCATTTGTTAACCGGGGAAAGTCTGCTGGCCCTAAGTGAACCCATTTTCAGTAGAGGCCAGGGGAGAAAAGCTCCATATAACATTAATAATACATACAAGAAAAAGCACAATATACAGTGTATATACAGTCTCAATGCATCGAAATAAATGTTAAACACAATGATACACGTTATTTACAAACATAACACATCAACAGTGTATACAATTTGATCATTGAGATTGGAATTAGTTAGGTAGGGCATCAGTTTTGATTGATACTTGTTGGAGTTTTGTAAGCATAAGCAGTTGAATTCAGCAAGTCAGAGAGAGCTCCTAAGTAGTGATATTGTAGAGGGATATAGTAGTGGATCAGGTGTTAGGAGGTACTATTTTGGCACAAGTACATTGCCAGAGAGAACAGAGATGTGATCTGAGAGACTTCTTAAAGAGAGTAGGATTACGGATTGTTCTGATAGAAGGTAGGAGGGTATTCCATAGTTTTTTTTAAACAGTTTTTATTAATTTTTTGACAGATAAGAAACATAATAGTTTATATATTTCTATACTACTTTCAGTTAAATGAAATCTAAACATAACAAACTATTTACAATGCCCATAACAATCACCAATATCTCAAGTTAATATTACATCTTATCAAATAACTTCTTAAGTTTCAGCCATGATAGTTTCTTATGTGTTACTTTTGCTGATCTTGAATCAAGCGTTAACAGTTCTCTGTTACATACAGTTCTAGCCAACAATATAAACTCAGTAAATGAGAGGATGTTTTTTTTCTTCCAGTTAGATGTAATGATTTTCCTAGCTATTGCAAGTAGAGACCAAATAAGATGCACGTGTGTTATTGGGATATGTTCTGGTATTGGTGCATTAAATAGTAGTAAGGAATCAGAAATGTCACAGTTGTCTGACCACAGTGCCTTTGAAAAGTCTTTAAAATCCTGCCAAAAGGGGAAGACCATTTTACATTCTAAAAACATGTGAGTCTAATCTGCACATAATGTTTCGTCACATCTCCAACATTAGTGACTATTATTGTGTGATTAAGTCTATTTTATATGGAGTAATCTAGCTCCTGTGAATGAATTTCCAAGGAAAAATTTTCCAAACTGTAGATGAAGTTGTCTTGTTAACAGATTTTAACACTAATGTTTTGTCATGGTCTGAGATTTTTGATTTATTTACTTTTATCGTATAGTTCCATAATGAGTCTTCTGATATTTGCATTTCTGCCCTTAGTGATTTATATATTGTGGACAATGAAAACCCTGTATTATATTTTGCCATGTTCAGTTCACAAAAAAGAGAGATTATCCTTGGATGTGACGGAACGTTGAGCTCTTGATTTGCTTTGAGTTCATTTATTAGATGTTCTCTAAAGATTTGTATATTTAACCAGTTACTTTGATTTGTGTTATATCTTGCTATTAGACTATTTGTATCATAAATACCATTATTCCCAATAAATTAGTGCCGGAATGTAAGTCCATTATCCTTCATTTCCTTTAATTTCTTTATATTAAAAGAATCTATACATTTTCCTGTAAACGCTATCGGGAACATTAAGAATAACAGCTGTCTAGTCTTATAATTAATAATCATTATCTTTTTGAAATTGTTTAGTATGTAACTAATGCAATGTGGAAGTCTTTAATTTTTGTTGTCTTTATAAATGATGTCCTTTACAACCAAAAATAATTTGGTGTTATCTGTGAATAAATCATTATTTATTGTATCATTGAGATTATCAAGTAATATAGTTACATGCAAATTCTTCCAATTTGACGTGTATTTATGATTTAACCGCATGCTCATCATATGTAATATAACTGATTCAGCATATATAAAGTTCTATGTTTGGAAATGCTATACCTCCCTTTTCCCATTCCCTGCAGTGCCAATCATATCTTAGTCTTGATTTTTGAGGGTGCCATAAGAACTTAAACAAAAGTGAATTGATTTGTTTTATTACTTTTTTAGAGGGGCCCACTATTATGGACTGAAGTATAAATAAAATTTTTGGTAGTATACACATTTTTATCGACGCTAGTTTTTCTTCCATAGTGAAGAACATTCTCTCCCATTTGCTTAAATATTCTTTGACCATTCTTATTAGCTTACTGTTATTCATTTGAATAGTGTCTTTCCAATTTGTTTTTATATGTATTCCTAAATATTTAAATGTATCATTTTTCCAGTTGAGATTGCTATGTCTTTCCATTATGGTACTAAATATTTTATGTAATAATATAGTTTTTGTCTTATTATTGTTAAATTTTAAACCTGAGACTTCTTCAAAGTATTTTAAGGTATTTATAATATGTTCTATCGAGGAGTCTATGTTTCCAGTAGCTAATATGATGTCATCAGTGAAGAGTTGTATTTTGGAAGTATGATTTGAGTTGATATTAAAACTAACTATATTAGTATTTTCTCTTATACGATTAGCTAAAGGTTCCACTGATAAAGCAAATAGTAATGGTGATAGTGGGCAACCTTGCTTAGTTCATTTTAATATTTTGATCTGAGAGGATAAAAATGTACCAATTTTGATATATGATACCAAGCTTTCCTATAAGTTGTTTAGTAAGCTAATAAAATCAGAGGAGAAGTTAAATGATTCTAGTAATTTAAACAGGTATGGCCAGGTTATAGAGTCAAAAGCTTTATCCAGAGCTAGACTTATAATAGACAATTCTTTTTTTCCTATTCGCAAAGTCTATTAATGATAGAATTTGAATTATATTATATTGTACTTTCCTGTTTAGTATGAAACCCATTTGATTTTCTTCTATTAAATTTGGCATGATTTGATATAGTCTCTTTGCAAGAAATGAAGTGAAGATTTTGTAATCTACATTCAATAGGGAGATAGGGTGATAAGATGTTACTAGTTTGGGATCTTTATCTTGTTTAACAATGGGTGAAATTACTGCATATTTCTATGAGGGGAGCAGATTTCCATACTTTCTGAATTCCTCAAAAGCTGCTACTAAAATGTTTAGGGATTCATCCGGGAGAAGTTTATAAAGTTCTCCTATAATTCCATCTATACTTGGAGATTTATTATTTTTGATATTCTTAATACTTTCCTTAACTTCTTTTAATGTAATTGATTTAGTTAGTTTGCTGTTTTGTTCCTTTGTAACTTTTTTATGGCTATTTTCTTTCAAAAATGTGTCTCGTAATATATATTTATCAGATTCTATAGTCATATTATTTAAGATTTCATGGTGTTTTCTAAAGGTTTCTAAGATTTCTTTTAAATCTGTCACTTGTCTCTGTTGGTTTCTGTTGTCTGTGATTTCTTTTATATGATTTACATTATATAGGTTATTTGATTTGAATGCTAATCTATGCAGGTTTTTAGGATTTGATGAGTAAGATTGAAGTTTTAGTCTCTCTAGATTTATAGCCACTTTATGATTTAGTATTTCTACATACTTAGTGTTTAGTGTTTTTAACTCTGAGATTTTCATGTTATCTTTGGTATCTAATTTTTTTTAGTATGTCAATCTTCGATTGCAATGTGATTAGTTCTTCATCCCATTGTTTCTTTTTGTTTAAATACCAATTTTTAATTTTACCATAAAAGAATGATTTTAATGAGTCCCAGACTATGGTCTTAGAAGTTTCGTTATTATCATTTATAGTTATAAAAGACTTAATTTCATTTAAAAAACATTCTTTAAAGCCCTTGATCTTAACAATATAAGCACATAGTCTGTGCCAAACTATCCGTTCTCTTGGGGTGATGTTACTCTTAAATAAAAGAGCACTGTGGTCTGACAGTGGGCAAGATTTGATTAATACCTCTTGAGTTTTAGAGATTAAATTATTAGAGATTAACGCTTTATCAATAGTTGTTTGTGTTCCACGTCAATATGAATAATGCATGTAGTTTAATGACTTAGACTCTCTAAGATTTAATGAGTTGATAAAATTTTTTTAGTTTTCTAGCTGGAGCTGACAGCTTGAAATTGTTCTTTGTGGTGTCCTTTTCAGTGAGAATACAATTAAAATCTCCAGCATATATTATATCTCCTTTTGCTTTGATAGAAATTAATTCTAAGTGTTTATTAGTTGTTTCCACACCGATACCAGGTATCCAATATGAATTAATTAAAGTAATGAATATTTTCTTTATTTCCTGAACTACTATACATAACATACCATTCTTCTCTGAGAATGTTTCTATTATTTTAGGTAATGGTAAAGATTTATTCCATAGTATCATTGTACCTCTTCTCTTGGTCTGAAAGTGTGACTCCACAAGATTTGTATAACCTTTAAAAGCTATTTTATCTATGTCTTTCTTGACAAAATGTAAAATTAAAATGTAAAATTTTCTTGTAGAAAAGCTATATCTACTTTGTTCATTTTCAAATATTTAGTTAAACTTCCTCTCTTCATTGGCTTGTTAAGGCCATTAGTGTTTAACAATAAACATTTATAAGAGTGCATTCTTGAGAGAACATTTACAATTCTTGTATTTCTTTATGGGCACATATCTAGAACAAAACATGACTAACCAAACATTAATAACTATATACAATCCTATACATGGAATAATAAATTCCTGGTTCGATAAACGTGTCATCTAAACCACTCACTTCAACCTCTAAGACTCTCAACAGTAACCAATAAGATGCTCCTGTCTTGTGAATATTTATAGAGAGTAAATTAAATAACATCTCTCAAATGAGTAAAATATGAATTCATATGGTACTGATAATTAACACATAACAGAATATCTATTTATATACTCTGCGCGTATGCTGGTTATTTATTTACAATAAGTAATTGTATTGATTAATGTAATAAAAATCATCATGTAAAGACACGCTCTGCTCTTGATAAAAAGATTATATGTAGGAACTAAAGTCATTTAAATGATGTTTACTACTATTTCCATCACTAATCATATGAAAAGTCAAGTAATCATTGCCATGTCCAAGTCCACTCCCCTCCCCACCCAACAATAAGTAAAGTAAAATGACCCATGCAGTTGGGCTAGATGTTTTTAAATAATCATCAATTAACATCTAGGAAAAAAAAAATTCCCAATTTCAAAATATTCAAATGGATTATGCACTTAGAATACATTTCGTATTTGTCATTTGATAATAACTGCTAGTTTTAGTAATATATAACAATCATTCCTTCATGTTTGCTGGGTATGCATCAATATTAAACTGTAATAAAGTTAGCATAAGCTTGCAGGTACAACAGAATCAAATACAGGTGCAATATCTTATGTTCCTAACCACTGTTTTATACTTTAACTCTTCCTGTATATTATATTGGGTTTCCTATGTTAGATCGACAGCACGGAAGATCGACACTCAAAACACCGATGCCAGAAGAACGATGAAGCAGATGATTGACAAGTCATAATCCTGACAGCAAAAACACCGACAGGGGTAAATTGTGAGTGCGACCCGGTAAGTGTGCGATAGTGAGAGACTTAGGGTTAGGATGCGGGTAAGGTAAGTGTGCGATAGTGAGGGAATTAGGGTTAGGGTGCGGGTAAGGTTAGTGTGCGATAGTGAGGGACTTAGGGTTAGGGTGCAGGTAAGGTTAGTGTGCAATAGTGAGGGACTTAGGGTTAGGGTGCGGGTAAGGTGAGTGTGCGATAGTTAGGGAACTTAGGGTTAGGGAGCGGGTAAGGTGAGTGTGCGATAGTTACGGACCTTAGGGTTAGTGAGCAGGTAAGGTGAGTGTGCAATAGTTATGGACCTTAGGGTTAGGGTTTGGGTTAAGGTTAGTGCATAGATAGTTTTGTGTAACGTGTAGTGTAGGTTTTTAGGTTGTTGGTGTGCCTGTGTTGTGTGTGTGTTGTGTGTAACAGTGAACTTTTTGTTTTGTTAAGTGTCGGGATTGTGGTGTGTTGGGCATGTGAACTTTCATGTTTTTGTGGTTTTGTTCTTCTGGCATCGGTGTTTTGAGTGTCGATCTTCTGAGCTGTCGGTCTAACGTAGGGAACCCATTATATTATCTCTTCAAGTGTTGGAAGATCAATTTACTCCTGTCTATCCACATAAATTATTAATAGATTCAGCTACATAACATTAAAGTTAGACCTGTATACATTGCATTTATTGATTGCTTTAAAGCCATGTTTTGAAACAAATTGCGAGTAGGAATGGCTGAAACCATTATAAAATACTGAAATACAGCCTCATTTCTTAATTACAATGACAACTTACAGTTCAGAATGCATAAAAGTCTTCTAATTCATCTGTGCATGGCAAAACAGTTTCAATTCTCCATTTTCTTTCATCGCACATAATAATCAGTGTGTGACTAGGGTTCGGAGGTCATCAGAGTCACATTGCCAGGTTCCCATGCTCGTTTACTGGTTTCTGGGCTTGGGAAACTTATAACTGCTCACAGATTAAATCTAATGAAGCTTTTCTCTCTTTCTGGCACCAAAAAAAAGCCTTGAGATTAGTAAGTAAAACTTTTAAAATGAATGTTTGCAATTCAGATGCTCGCATGTTCAGGAACCAAGTTATCAAGCATAAAAGGAAATGTACATAGTTAATAACTGTCTGAACTGAAGTTATTATATACATAAAATACAGCCTGGTTATGATTAATTTCATTCAGCATTCTTTGTATAAGCAATCAGTATTTAATTTAACATAAGGAGATAATGTTCAATTATTTATCTAAAGACAATATTATTAGCTATAATATATGTAACTATTTATTATAAACCCCAGACATGAACCCATCCTCCAGTTCTCATTCATATGTAAAGAATATCTGTGTCCATTTCTAAAAGTGTTTTATGGTATATGTGCTATGATACAGTTAACAAGTGTGGCAAAAAAAAAAGTTTACATATAACAGTTAATAAGACTAGGCTATGCTTATCTGTGAAAGCAAGCATCACCTACTTCTAAACTTTAACTATTTCAATGTAAGTAAATAAGTATTTACATATTTGATACATTTTGATTAATAAGAAGGAAAATTAACTGGGTGAGGAAAGGAAGAAGGTGAGGTAGAGAGCCATATAGGCACATGTACAAGAAGTGTTATAAAAAGGAAGTGTTTTAAAGAGAATATATTTTAAGATTTTACCTTATAATTTATTTGTTGGTTTCATTTGTTTAAAAGTGCAATATCTGTGGTGCATTAAGAAATGACAGTAGATTCATTTCCCTTTGAATTTCTTGCTAGTTTTGTCATTAGTTGTTATTTTCCCATTTGTAGTTTGTCTTTTTAAATTTGGTAAGGTAATGTCCATGTCTTCAATTTTCTCAAGTAAGTTATTCTTTTTGACAAAACCTGTGGCTTCTTCTAAGTTGTTAAAAGTTTTCTGACCATCTGGTAGAGTAATTTTAATTCTAGCTGGGAAAAGGATTTGAGCTTTTATATTAGCTTTTTTAAGGTCTTTAATGAGAGGAATGCATGCTTTCCTTTTTGTTATTGTAGTAGATGTATAATCATTATCAAATCTGATGTTTCTGTCATTGTCTTTAATTGGGTTCCCAGACCAGGCAGCTCTCAGGACTAATTCCTTGTCCTGTGTGGATAAAATCTTGACAATAATGGATCTCACTGCAGATGAATTTCTTGTAGAATTTGAATTTGATAAGGATCTATGCGCTCTCTCAATTCCGAAAGACAGGGATTCAGAAAGGTTTAATACCTTAGGTAGCCAGTTATTTAAGAAATTAATCATGTTGTTTCCTTCCATCTTCACCGAGACACCATACATTCTGATGTTATTTCTTCTAGACTTTGATTCCAAATCTTCTATTTTTTCAGTTAAAAAGGCTATTTTGCTTCAAAAGGAAATTCATTTGATTGTCATTTTCCATCTGTCTTCCATCTATTTCATTAACTGACTCCTCTATACTTGCTATTTGGTCTAAGTGTTTTGTGATAATTTCTTTTAGGTCTTCAATTTGCTTCCTGCTTTCTTTCTTCATGTTTTCCATGATGTGTTCTAAATTATCCATTTTTCTTGATAGATCCTGTATACTACTAATAATAGTTTGGAGTTCCTTCTTTATAAGATTATCTTGAGCTGAAGATTTTGTGTGACTCATATCTTCTGAACTCTGTATGCAGCTGTAGATGTTCTGACAGTGATTTATAAGAAGAAAAAGACTAAAAGTCTGAAAATGTTTTATTTTAAGTAGTCCCCAATAGTATATAGATTATCTGTATTAAGAAATATTTGATGTTTTTTGAGGAAAGTTAAAAAATCCTGTCAGAAACATAGATTATAGACAGACCATCAGAAAAGTACTGCACTCACTCTGGCATCTTGGCCACACCCCGTCGGCATTCCATAGTTTTGAGACAGTAAAAGAGTACAGCATTTGACCAGCTGCAAGGTTAGGTTTTTATGCTTTCAGCATCATTGTGTTTTTGGATCTTAGCGGCCTGTTAGGGTGGTATGTAGTCAAGAAGGAGGAGAGCGAGGGGCAAGTTGAAGGCTTGTATATAAATGTATGTGCAGCGATTAATTGTGAATAAGTGATGTAGTGTGGGAGTTCGAGCCAGTTTAGCTGTTGTAGAAATAAACAGTGGTTTGCTGAGTTTTTTTTAATTTGTTACAAATTTGGCAATCTTGTTATAACATGAGTCCAGTTTAATTTTCAGGGAGGACTGGATATTGGTGAGGCTTGGGAACATCAGGATCTAAGCAATGCAAGGTAAGTAGGATACATTTCCATAAGAAAAAGATGTTTAAGTAAGGTGAGAAAATAATATACAAAATGGAAATGAAGTCAAACTATTACTTTGAAACTGAAATAAATAAACTAAACTAACAAATTAAACAAATAGGGAGCTTTTATAGATATATGAAATATAGTAGGAATAAAGAGATGCAAGTTGATAAATTGCATGCAGGTTCTAAAATATATGTTCAAACAGAATGGATTTTAGATATATTTACAAATTTGTATGCAAGATAGTTTGGCTCTACAAAGGGGGTGATAATTTGTGCTAGTAACATCCAAGTGCAATGCAAAGCACAGGGAGAAGATGTAATTAGTAACAATGGCTGTGGAATACTTCAGTGTTAACTTACAGTACAATTACATCTGTTAGGCACTAGGCCATTTTAAATATGGGGAGACTCCTCAAGATTGGAGTCAGGCATTTGTTAAGCCCATCTTTAAGTGAAAGTGGAATAGGACATGCCCAGATTCATACAGGCCTATACATCTACCTTCTATTAAACAAATAATGGAAAAAGTTATTTTGGATAAATTGTTCTCAGCATTGGAGAGGTTGGAAACTGAAACTATATATCATGATATTCTATAATAATATAATAGTAGCCATAAATGAAAAAAATAGATTGGGGTATAATTCACTTAGACCTCTCTTCAGCCTTTGATAGGGTCATGCACAGAGCACTGATCAATAAATTAGAACAACTAGGGATTCATGTAATCTTGATAAGATGGATCATTGCATAGCTTATAGATATGACATCACTAGTATCATACAACAATTGGACATGAAATTATAGGTTGCATTCAGGGTATCCCAAAGGCTCTGTTCTAGGCCCATACTTGTTTAGGTTGTATCTTTGTGATTTATCTTTTTCATTTCAGGTGTTCTACCATCTGTATGTAGATGATATAAAATTGTATCTAAGCCTGTCCCTCCCTGAAATCCCTTCTCTATAACTACCACACAAACATATCTCTCCAGACAGAATACAAAAAACTCTTCTCTATTCGTAAACTTAAAAAAAGTGCAGGGCAAAGCCTCTACTCCTGCTCCGTAGTCAAAACTTGGACCTCACTACTTTTAACCATCAGAACAAATTATAACCTTCATAGGTTCATAGATTCATAGGTGTGTACCAGTCTAACAACAAGTGGGGCCTTTTTAAGCCTAGCCATGCATCCCAAATATCTGACAAGTTGTGGTACCCTTGATAAGTATAAGCAAGGGCTGGAAAGATGAAACATTTGCAATCAGGGGCCTGGGAGATGAACCATTTACAGGTTGCCTGTATCCATTAGAGACATAGGACATCCACTGTCACTTGGAACCTCTCTGTGAGACAGAAAACTATTTGTACATAAGTCATTGGGTTCTTGTGCATAGCCTGCACTAATTCTGCCATTGTTTCTAGGACTTTGAACCACCACAAGACTGCCCAAATGAGCTTTCTTGGGACCTTGTGATATGTTTTCTCCAAGTCTTGGAATGCCTAGTTGGACTCTTTCCTTATCTCTAATTTCTTTTCAACTATTTGTCTCACTGCAAACATTGGGTCAGTTGTTCTGCAATCAGATCTGAAAACAAACTGCTCATTTCCCATCTTACTTTCTACTGCTCTGCATATTTGTCTATCAATCACCATCTCCAGAACTTTCATGTAATGTGACAGGAGTTTGATACCTCTGTACTGCCCACAGTTGTGAATGTCCCCTTTGTTCTTGAACACTGGCATGAGTATGCTTATTCTACAGGCATATGGGATACACCTTTCTCTCCATACTGCTATGAGTACCCTCAAGAGCCATTTCTTCCCTATCTTGCCCAGCATCTTTATTCTACTTGTTGTGACCTCATCTCATCCTTCTACTTTCCCAGACTTCATTTTCCTTAGTGCTGTTCTTACTTTCTCTATGATGGGCTCCTACTCCTCTCTTATTGTATGCTATGTCTGGAGAAATACATCTTCTGTGGAGTTTTCTTCCTTCAGAAACTGTTGGACATACTCCTTCCATTTGTCTTTGATATCCTGTTGACTGGTGAGCAGGTTGTTGCTGGCACCCCTTAAGAATGAAGGGTGCCTCACTAGCTTTCTTATCTTTCTGTCTTTCCTTTGCACCTAATATAATTTCTTTGTGCCATCTACTTACTTACTTTCTAGAAGCTGATAAAGTAAGTGAGGATGCCTTGTTCTTTGCTATTGCACCTCCTTTCTTAGCTTCTTTCTTAACCAACCAGTATTCCTTCCTAGCCTACTCCATCTTTTCTATCTCCCACTTTTTCCTACACTCCTTCTTTCTTTTGATGACTTCCTGGACTTCTGCATTCCACCACCAGCTTTCCATATGTACCTTATTTCCATAGCTGGCTTGGCCGCTTATTTGTTCTGTAGTCTGCACACATGCTGTTTTGAAATGCTGCCATTCTTCTTCAACTCCACCTACTTCCTCTTCTAATGAGGGCCAGAGCCCTGAGTAATTCCTTGAACTGTTGTGCTTTCTCTCTGATCAACTTCCAGATCTTCAGCCTGGTCGCTGTTGACCTTAGAGCCTTCTCTGACAACTGCTTGCCTCTGATTGTGGCAACAAGTGGTTTATATTGTGGGCCAACTGTTTCACTGATGATGACTTTGCAATCTCTAATTCTACCCCAGTGACCTTTCCTTACTAGAAGGATGTCATTACTGATCATTTCTATGGCAATTCTTTCCATGGCTTTGCATATGAGATAAGTGAGACTTATGGGTCTGTAGCTTCCAGGCCTTGTAGATGACTGTCTTTGTGCAGAAGGATGGCAGTTCCTTTTCTTCATTTGTGAGGCACAAAGCCTATTTTCAGGCTACAGTTAATTACAGAGGGCCTGATAGGTCACGATTCATGCTATTTAGAAGGCAATCTGGGATATTCTCTGGGCCCATCAATGTGATGTTCTTGGCCTTAAAGAGATTATTGAGGACCTGTTCCCTAGTGATAGTTGGGAGAGTTATATTTGATGGTATTTCCTAAGGGGAGGCTGTGGAGGAGAGAAAATAGTAAAGTTAAAGCTGAATTTGCTTGCCAGGAGGTTTGCTATATCTTCTGGCTCAGTATAGGTGGCTGCATTAACAATGAGCTCTGCACACAATTTTGCTTTGCCTTTGAGGTTGTGGAAATAAATAAAGAATGACTTGTGGTTGCCCCTGGCCTAGGAGGTGAAATTTACCTCAAATCTGGCTTTGTTAGACTTTGTTTGTCCCTCTGAGTGGCTGTTTAGTTTGATAAAAGTGCTTTTATCCTTCTGGTTGCTATGCCTGCTAATTTTTGCCAATATTATCTTCCTTGTGTTATGCAGCCATTTGATGTGAATCCTCCAGGGTGACTTGTGTTTTGTGTTAGGTCTGAATTATTCCTGGTGGATACAATTGCTTCTTCTGCTTCTTTGCAGCTATTAACCTGCTTGTGCATGGTTTCTTTGATAGTTCCACATAAGCAGTAGTGTTCTCTGGGTTTAACAGGGCTTGAAATTTAGCAAGGTTATCACTTAATAGTAGTAAGTAAGCCTTAGAGTCGTTCTTGAACGTTCTAGGGTTAGCTGGGTTCCGGGTTTTATTTTGACTTCAAAGGAGACCATTTTGTAGTCTGACCTTATCAGAGAGGATATTACACTGGGGGGTGGGTGTTGTGCAGTGCCCTCCCATATAAGCGAGGATCAGATCTGGTATGTTTGTGCCCCTGGTTGGTGTATTGACATTCTGGTCCAGGTAGTCTGTGTTTACAAAATTCAGAAATCTGTGTTCTCTCAAATCTTTAGACATATTCTAATGGACTTCCTTTTTAATGTCTGCTTCTGCTTTTGCTCCAATCTAGGCTAAACCCTTCCTACTGTAAAATTTCCCGTTCCTTACTGCACTCCTTGTCCTCTCCATCTCTACTCTGGCTTTCTTATAACAGCTATTTTGCCATATAATATAACTCTTCTCGAAGCTGAACTACTTTCTGTTATTCCCTATATCTATTTAATAAGACCCCTGAAGTTTTACCACATTTCTGTTATATGCAGTATCATAAATAATATATATTTATATTATATAATTATACATATTGTATTTATAATGGTTTACTGTTATAATGTTGAGTGTGCCTTGTGTGAAAGTAAAAAGTGCTGTCCTCAAAATGCAGACATACCTTTAAAAGTTGTGTGAAATGTCGACCCTGGAAGACCGACTCAATTATGGCATTCAACTCTATGCAGTTGACCTTTACACTGTCAGCGTAATACCTAGTATGCATTGGCTCGGGTACAAGATGTTTCGTATTGAGATCACAGGACAGTGCTGATCAGGAGATTTACCCTTTTCTGGACTGTAATGCGATCTCGGAGTTGGAGTATGTAAGTGGCATGGGGTGTGGGGGGTGCAGGGGGGTTTGCCGCCCTGCAAAAATATTACTGTCAGTGCTGTGCAGTACGGATCTGGTCCATATGTCCTGCTACAAAAAGGACAATGGACTTCAGAAGTCGAATCTGACTTCACCTTAATTAGGTTGCCATATTCCAACCTAATTAATATTCTGAATATCGAACATGTAAACTGCATTTTTGAATGGTTTATATTCTGATGTTCGATGTTTTAATAGTAAACCATGTATAATTTATATTTATGATATGTTTACTCTACTGCACATTCAAACTTTTACATGTGGACAGACAAACAACCTTCTTAACTCATTAACCACGAGTACCGTCCCATGGCACCTCTGTACTTAAAACTGAGTGCGCTATGGGAAGATCAGAACTCCATGCTGTTAACCCCGAGTGCCTTCCTGCAGCGTAATTAAGTACACAGATTTAATTTCAAGCTAGTGTTGAAAAATATGCTGAAAAAGTAACTGAACGTTGACAGTTACCTTCTCAACTTAGGATTTAGAGTGTAGTTACCTGATAGTCCTATTGGACTTTTGTGAGAAAATCAGCTTTCAATGTTCCCTGACTTTTCACATGAGGACACCAAAGTCAACTCTGTTTACATTTTCTGAATTAAGCAGTGGCAGCCAATCGGATTCTTAGAATCCAAGCCACCAGTTGCCTAACACCTCCACCCTCCCAATTCTACGTTTCCTTTGTCCTTCCAAAATAAATAGAGGGTCCAGCAGCAGCTATTCCCTTTTTCCTGACATTTGTAGAAATTACCTGCTTTGTTACTGGATCCCTCTATTTATTTTCTGTGCCAACTGGATTGCTACACAGGAGAGAGAGAGAGTGCAGCGAAACTGAATTAGCTGCAACGGGCATCTGTTACCATAACTGACTGACAGTGCATTAAATCGTGGAACTGCATAAAATCATTTTTTTTCTGTGAATGTTAACGGGGCAGCAGTGGTCACGAAACTGAATTTATTTATTACCAAAAAGGTAAGTTTCATCTGAGTTTGAGTTTAGAGAATTCCCTACTAGTAGTAGAAGATTTGAAACAGTATGGAAGTGGGCGTCTGTTTGGGTGGTTATTATTATTTGAATCAGTTTATATATTGTTGTACTGCTGTGTATTTGGGAGGATTAGTTCAGTTCCACCAGTGTAATTTCAGCTTCTTACTAGTGCTCCTTCTGTGTTTAATTTAGAAATGCAGCTAGACGTTAGTTGTCTTGCTGGAGCTGCCTGTGCCTGCAGTTTTGTTCTGTCTTCAATGAATACTAATAAATCTCGCCTGTTCAACGTTAGCCCGACCGATGGCCATTTTCCTGAACAGGTCGTACAGAACGAAGATGATGACTTTGACAAGGCAGCACTTGCTGAGAAATTTTCTGAAGCAAGGAAGCTATTCGAAAGAAATATTAAAGTTCTTCCTGGTCTTTTAACATCCATAGAGCACTTTATATACACAACTCAGTAACCGTTTGCTAGCATGTAAAAACGATCATCAAATGCTCATGCTAAACTAAACTAGTCTGTCAAAGTTCATCAATGCAAAGTTCCAAAATGAGGTGATAACAACCAGATACCACTATTCTGCAATAAATTACATTGAAACAGTGTAGCAATTGTAATGATGAAACCAAACCATGGGCAGTGTCCAACTTTAAAACTATCCTGTTGAGCAGTCTTATATAAGAAGAAAGTTACATAGGATGCTTGGAGCAAAAGTCCTGATCCTGGTTTAATTTAACTAATTTTGAAGTGAAAGTAAGGATACATTCCAATTTTGAAAGAAAGAAAACATGATCCATGAGCATAATCATAAAAACATTGATGTTTGTTCTAGACAGGCATATGCTTTTCATTCTGTATAGAAATGTTAGAGGCACAGATATGCACAAATGCACACGAATGCACACACGTGTTTGCATGTGCTCACATGCTAGAAATATTTTCATGTTGATGTTAGTCTGAATAGTATCAATAAAATTTTATGTGTTAAAGGAAGATATTATGGTTTAAGTTTACAGATATTTGAAGATGTTTCCTGCCCAAAACTGGATTGCTTCTGAATATTATAAAGATGTAGATTTACACAACATGAATAAAACAAATAAAACAGCAATCAATGGCAAGCAAATATTTTAACAGGGTTTATTTATCTATTTGCATTTATTTACTTGGTAGGAGCTGTTCATGACCTGGACTGCAAGCTAGAATTAACAAATGCAGGCACACATTTAATCTATACATTAACTCTCAAAGGTTTGGATTATGAAAAGTCTTACACTGTACTACTCTGAGCTTTAGCTGTAATAAAAGGGGAGATATAATGTTTTTGGAGTTATTAAAGGGGCAATGTTACAAGCAGAGTTAATGTGTAATACCCATGTTAAAATTTTAACATTGACTCTGAAGATTTACAGATAATGCATTATTACAATGTATGTTGGTACATTCACATTGTGGTTATACAGACACACACAAACACAAATAGATACACACACACACACACACACACACACACATACACACACACACACACACACACACACACACACACACACACACACACACACAAACACACACACACACACGTATATATATTTTGCATGTGTATGTGTGTGAGTGACTGTTTATGTGTGTGTGCAAGTATATGTATGTATGTATGTGCATATATATATAGATATAGATATAGACACTGATAGATATCAGAGAGAGAGAGAAATTCACTTGCAGTAATTACAGTGATTCCCTTTTCTACACAGACACAGAGATGCACAACTACTTATGGACAGGGTGGGTATGGAACATACTGCCATTGGCATGGCAGCTGTAGATAGCAAACATCTTTTTTATGTTAGGAAGACAACATACTTTTAAAAGTATTCAGCAAATGCACGGCAGAACACTATAGTCAAGCATGGATCACAGACCTAATAAGTGATACAGAAAAATTGATATGGTCTAAAATAAGTGGGCATACCTTGGTATCACACAGCTACCCATGCAGAGGTAATCCCATGTATCTGAACATCTCAGATGCTGTATAGATATATCAGCTGACATGTTTTGATCTTTAGCACTATATATTGCACTAATGAACTTCAATAGCTTGAGTGTTTTCGAATTTTGTGAACTCATAGCACACTACACAAATGTCTGCCAACCTTCGTTGAATCCAAGAGTCATGTACCAAAATTCTTGAAAAGTCTTGAAAAAGAAGCCAACTCTGTTGGTGTTGAGGGATAATGTCCTTGCTAGAATACTGGCAGCCTGGTTTTAACTGACAACCAAGCATCTGTAAGAGCTGGTGGGGGAAGAGAGGAAAGATGAGCAATACCTCCTCATCATTCCTCAGGGAAGGTAAGGGATGCCAAGCTGATGCCAAGCAAGCCACTCCTGAAGCCCCAGTAAAGCCAGGGCAGGTGAATGGACAGGGGAAATGGAAACTTTAGAGGGGGGTGCAGACACACCTATAGAAGTCCAATGCTTGAGAGTTCACAATGGTCTCTTGAATATGCAGCCAATCCAAATGTATCTCTTGTCTCTTGTTTAAGTCAGTTGATGTCATGGGGCACTTGGCAGCAATAGCTGTGATTCATTTGCTTTTACAGAATTGGGTTGCAGTTCAGATTTTTATCTTCCAATCTGTTTGTTTAGTTTGAGACAACTTTTATCTTGCTGGGTGCTGGACCTCCTACTTCTTTGACATGATTTTCGTCCTTCTGTTACACAGCCTATTGATGTTGTGATTCCACCAGGGTGGCTTGTTTTTTTGAGTTAGTTCTATACTTGATGCTGTTGGGCTGGATAGTGTTTCCAATAAGTTTAAATACATGGGGTTCCTGGGTCATAGAGAAGGACCTATAGCTTGCAAGTAAGTGGTATGGGATTTGTCTTATGGTACTTTGAAGAAGTAGAAGCTCAAGTTCATTGTCCTGTTTCACCAGCCATGAATTAGTCCCTGTCTGTATATTGTGTTACTTACTTCTTTCTGGTATGTGACATTACATATCTTCCATTAAGCACTTAGGCCACTAATTCTAGCAAAATCCCCTAGAATGAATTTCTTATAGATGTCTCCTGACTTACTTGCTGACTATTACAAGTATGGAGCTACCACATGTTTTGGGCTTTTTTGTTGGCTTTGTCGGTCATTTTTGTTATTTAGCTGGGAGGAAGGGCTCAATATCTGAATGTTGTACTATTTTACTGAATTATTCAGGTCTTCTTCTTACTGATGATAATGAGTCTGTGTCACATAACAGATGCACAAGGTAATGTAATGAATGCCTACTCAACAGGTTGTGTGCAGCAATTATCCCCTGTGTCTGAGCATGCATAACTTTGCACGTCATTATCACAGTGCAGTTACAATATAGCACTGAGTCATTATCACTTTTTAGGCAAAACTGTCAGCAGCTGTCACTGCTATTCACACAAGTAGAAGTCGTTATCACATTGATGAATGCACAAGCCCATTTGTTTGTGTGCATGTGGAATAATATATTTTACATTGTTTACATTTCTACTTTTAAGGTAATGACAATATCCAAACTCATATGTTGCCTTTATGTATTTGAGACTATTCTGTACTGTTGTGGTAAAATATTTGCTGTGCTTTTGAACTGTGAAGTCATTTTGTTGCATTACTGATTATAGTCTTGTTCTTTTACTATTTATTATTAAATATATTTCAACCTATCTTTGTGAGTGATATCTGTGAGGCATATTTCAGCTGTTAAAGTACTTGCATATCTATTTGGTGAGCTACCCAGGGTCTAAGGTAGTTGGGGACTCTGCCCCACAAGGTTGAGGATAGAATGACAATTGACAACATAAGAAAAATAAGTTATGTACTTGACATAATGTTCCATCTGTGTTATCCTTGTCCTGGGAAGCTATCTGACAACATCTGATACCCTTGATAAGTGTAAGCATGGGCCTGGCAGATGAGCCATTTACAGGTTATCTCTTATTAAAGACATAGGTGCCAAACCAGGGATGTATTTCATGCTTTGTCCAGATTTCTGGCACTATGAGGTTGAAGTTTGTGTGTGTGTGTGTGTGTGTTTGTGTGTGTGTGTGTGTGTGTGTGTGTGTGTGTGTGTGTGTGTGTGTGTGTGTGTGTGTGTGTGTGTGTGTGTGTGTGTGTGTGTAACAGTCTCCCTCCCTTCAGGTGTAGTAAATGTGTGTAGGTCAGGGCAAGAGGGTTTAAATTAGGTCCCCTCTTTCACTCCTTATAGCCATTGCCGAAAGGACACATGTAAATGGAAAAAGCAGAGGTAAGACAGAGTGCTGGTATTGCATGCAATCGGGAGTCATTGCTGCTACCAGCAGTCTGAGTGGGTAGCCAGCACCAGCATGGGACACTTCAGCAGCCCACGAGCTGAAGTTCCATGCCTGTCCTCGGCATATTAGGAGTGGTGGCTCTTACCCAGATTCCCATGAGCTGAAGCCCCATGCCTGTCCTTGGCACATTAATCGAGTGGCGATCCTTACCCTGCTTTTTCCATTTACATGTGCCCTCTCTGTGCCCCCTTGTCAGTCATTGTGTGTAATTTGGTGTTTTCACGGATGGTTGGTATGTACCTCTGCGGTGCCATCACCACTTATGTACCTTATGAAAAGAATAATGCCTCTGTGGAGAGGAGTGAAGATTTGGATGGGCTAACCAGGTAATGCATATGATATACATATATATGTAGTCTTCCAATACATCTGTCAAACATCAGTAGTAATCTGTTTGCATTTTCTTTCCTGTGTAGGTTCGTCCACCTTCTGACACTAACATGGCTTCACGAGCAGGAGAATGACACATGAGATTGTGGGTATGTGAGAAAAAAAACACTTCACAGTACCTCCAAAGAAAGCCTGGAACACACCAATAAGTGCCAACGACTGCCAAAAATAATCCACAATTTATTGTCATAAAACACGAACACGAACAGGAACAACAAGCAGACTTGCAAACGAACAAACAAATGTATTTTATTTATTTTTATTTTACATTTGTTGACCGGGCTAGTCTGGCTGGATACATGTCCATTTTCAGCAGAGGCCCGAGGAGAAAAGCTCCACTAAATACTAAGTACATTACATAAACAAATCATTACTTTAAAAAATAGCAAAAATTGGAGTTATATCAACCGAAGGACTGAATGATCATTTCAAAAGAGAAACAAGTTTCCAATATGCAGTTCATTGCAAGATAACAAATTGTACATAAAATGTTTATACTTAAATCTATACAGTGGAAGGAAGAGAAATGAGAAAGGTAGAGATAAAAAGAGTGAAGAAGAAATAGCGTATGAGGAAAAGGTTAGTCAGGTGTACTGCAGGACTGTGTGTAATTTGGTGTTTTCACGGATGGTTGGTATGTACCTCTGTAGCATACAAAGTTAGAGTTAAGCACTTTCAACCATTACTGGTCTTCATCAGAACTGCTACTTTCATGTTTATCTGCTACTTAAATAAACTTTATGGCGCCAAAACTGCTCATTCCTTTTTAAAGTCATACTGGCACATATAAGACAAGCATGTAAATACATAACTGAATGACTAGAAAAGTGTCTCCTAACCATAATATTCTCAGTTCATGAAACAACTACACATTAAAAATTACTCATCAATAAAATACAATACCTTAATTAAATAAAAATATATAAAAAATATATAAAAACATATAAAAACATATGTATGCATATGCGTATTATGTAAACAATATAATATACAAACATCAACAGACCTATTATTATTTGTTAATATGTTGTATATAAATAAAAAATTGTATATATATTTATGAATTTATGATAGTAAAAAGTGTATATTTATGTGCAGATAAATTTGTTTATATGATAATTACAAATAGTTTATTAAAAAAAATTTTGATATTAAAAATATTATTTAAATGGATTATCTAACCAAATACTTTATAATGTAAAATAATTAATTAGATAGATAAGTAACTAGATATTAAAATAACAATATTAGTAATAATAATAATAATAACTATAATAACTATAACAGCAACAAGGACAACGAGGATGGACATGGACTATTTTATATTCATTTAACAATCGACTAATCCAATTTTAAAAAAAAAAATTTTTTTTTAAAACTTTGTTAAAAACTTTATTACTTTACGTATAATATAGATAATTTAAAACATTTTTTAATATAAGTTTGCTTATAAAATTAAATAAATGAATTACGCGAATATTAATGAATAATAAATAAATAAATAAATATATGTGTTGTGGTTGTTTTTATATATCTCACTTTATACTAATAACAATGATTTAGTTGATATAAATTCATTTAATCCGGGAAAAGTGGTGGCATCTAAATATATCTGCCACCATGTTTCTTTGTATGCTAGTAAACTTTTAATATCACCACCTCTAGGATCCATTTCAATAATGTCAAGAATGCTAAACATAAAATTATGATCGTCACCTTCACTGTCAACATGTCTGGATAGAGCATTAGTTTTATCCTTGGTCTTAATACTATATATGTGGTCATATATACGTCTTTTAAGACATCTTTCTGTCTTTCCAACGTAAAAACCTGAGCATTTTCCACATTTAGCTAAATATACTACATTTTTTGTATTACAATTACCATATCTACATTTTATATTGGATTTTAATACATTCTGTAGTTTTATTTTATTTTCCAAAGACATATATTTGCATTGATTGCAGAATCCACATTTACTACTTCTTGTGTTGTTACTCAAGAAATTTTTACTTTTCTCCTCTGTGTGTCTATGTTCCAAAAGAAACTTCATATTTTTACCCATTTTGTATATGAAGTTTGGTTTAGATCCCAATAATTTTACTAAACTTATGTCACTACTAATGAAATACCAAAATTTATATATAATTCTTTTTATCTGATCTACACCTACGTTATATTGTAGTATAAACATTTTCTGATAGCTATTATTCGATATGTTTGTAAGGGGTTTTATATCACCATTTGGAAAAAATACATCACCAATTCCCAAAAGTGGTCTGTATTTAATATTCCATTGGTTGGTAACATATATTATTGTTGCGTCCAACATTTCTTCAGGATATCCTCTTTGAATAAATAAACTTTTAATAAACTGTAATTCTTTTTTCATATCCTCAAAGTTGGAAACCATACGTGCTGCACGAACGCATTGCCCCTTAAAAACATTTTGTTTGACTTTATATGGGTGACAGCTGTTATATGCTAAATAGCTATTGGAGAAAGTGCTTTTCCTATGGATTGTAGAGTGTACAACACCTTCATTATAATAGATATGGGTATCCAAATACGGTAGTCCATATTTACCCTGCGTATAAGTAAATTTCAAATATTCACTACTTGTATTAAGAAATCCTATAAATTGTTGCAACATTTCTTGTTTACCTTCCCATAGGATATAAATATCGTCAAAAAACCTTGAATAATATCTTACATATTTGAAATATTGACTGGGAAACAATGTGGTATCCTCCCAATTAAGCATAACGAGGTTAGCATATATGGGGGCGCAAGCTGCCCCCATAGCTACCCCCGTCGTTTGCTTAAAATATTCTCCTTCAAAATATATAAAGTTATTATCTAAAACAATAGACATCATTTCCACCAATAAACATATTTCATCCCAGTCAAAGTTAGTATGTTTAACTATACTATTTTTAAATGCCTCCAAGCCTTCCTGCTTTGGGATACACGAGAATAAGTCAATAACATCCACTGTAACTGTGATTATACAAGTAGTGAAATTATTAGTATTTTTTACTATGTCTATTGGAAAATTAGCTAAAAAAACCCAGAAATCCTTAACCATGTGTTTAATTGTCGAATACATACGTTTTAATTAAATGTCTATATACTTACCAATGAAAAATGTTTTAGAATTACTACCCGCAACTATTGGTCTAAAAGGAGGGTCTATAGTATTCTTATGTATCTTAGGTATTCCTATAAGTGTGGCTACTTTAGGAAATTTAACCTTTATAAATTTATATATTTCTTCAGTAATACGACCATCTAATAAATATTCCTCTATATAAGAATCAATACGTTGATAAGCTATGTGTAATTCATTGAGGGAGATCGTTTCATAATTACCTGATAGATACAAGATATCATATATTTTCATGATATATTTTATGTTATCGTAAAGCACTATCCCTCCCCCCTTGACTGGTTTCATTATTCTAATGTTATTATCATTCCTAATTTCATTTAGTAATTTCAATTCATTTTGTGATAAGTTGTTAATATTAGTCATCTGTTTCAAGTTAAAACTTTCCTGATATAATTCCCTTGTTACTGCTCTATCAAAGGTATCTATAGTAGGATGATTAGGTGGTGTAAAAGTACTAGATTTGTTACACAAATTACTAAATTTAGTATTAGTATATTCAGTTTTTGGTAAATTATTAAAAAATACTTCCAAATTAATCTTTCTAACATATTTCTTAAAATCTATCAATAATTCAGTTAAATTAAAATTTGGATTAGGAATAAATTTAATTCCCTTCACAAATAAATCAAAATAAACACTATTAATTACAATATTAGAATAATTATAAATATTAAAATTTTTATAGGTATAAACATTTCCATTGATAATTATTTCATCATCTTGGTTGTCATTATTGCTGTTTATGTTCATCAACGTGTGGCTAAGTTTCACAAAATGTTGATAAATGTTTAACACCGATTGTTCATGTTTTCCATCTACCACATCATTGTTATGACTAGGGGTTAATAAATCTAATGATTCTAATGGTATCCCTTCCTGTTGAAGAGATTTTTTCTCTGATACGGTTGAATTGTATCCTTTGGATGTCCCTGAAAATCCTGTCTTACATATTGACCCCTTTTCTCATCTAGTTCCTGATATCCATATTCATCATTTTTATTATAATAAACCCTATTGTGATTATTATGGTTATAATTATAATGATATTTGTTGCGATTGTTAAAACCTTGTTTCGTATCATTCCTAGCACTAGGCCAAGAATATGCTATCCCTTTGTTATATTGTTCCCTGTCCCTTAACAATTTATTTGATTTATGTTGGCTTGCCTTAACAATCAATTTCTCAGCTTCTAAAAATTGCTTGTTATATAACCTTTCCCATTCTGTAAATAATAAATCATTAACTATATGTTTATGCTTCTCAGCTTCCTGTATTAAATTACTTAATCTTTCATCATTATTTTTAATTATTAAGCGCATATAATTATACCCACATTCATCAAAAAACAAATTAAATTCATCTTTGACTGCACTGGTTAAATCTATACCCATGGGTTGTATAAAAAATCTCAAACCCATCGGAACAATCTTATTATCAACACATTTAGATAAGTATACGTTATCAATTTTAAGTCCATTAATGGTTTTTAACTTCTTTCCCAATGCATAAATCAAGCTTTTGAGACTCCCAGTCTCATCAGAGTCAGTAATAACATTAATTTTCTTGTTGTCATAGGTGTTCTTGACTTCAATGTTGTCTATATCATAATTACAGTTTAAAAACTGGTTGAATTGTTTTTCTTTAGAACTCAATCCATGCTGTACTGTAGAACCATGTGGTTTAAGGGTAGGTGGAACAGTACTTTTAATGTTATTCTCAGTAACTGCTGAGTAAGTCTTAATTGGAAGTACTCGCTTGGGTTTAGTACCTGTTCTTTTAGCCTCCAAATCGATATCGTAAATAGAAAAATCAAATGTAATGTCAGTCATGTTGATGTTGCTACTCGACAATGGTGCTGTAATATCAAGTACATTAAATTGACTTTGGCTACGTACTTTTTGCCCATTTGGTATATCTAAACTGTCGTTCAACGCCTCACCTTCCCTGTCTAGAGCATTGATATTTTTGCCTGGCATCACTGCGTTATGCATATCCCTAGTTGAACCACTCGAGTCAGTTAAACCCATTGGCGGGGCTAAAACTTCTGAAATCTCCGCTGATGTATTATGCGAGAAGTTAATTGCAGTTGTTTTACCAGGTTTGTCCCCTGACAATACCTTATTGACCAAAAAAAAAGTCTGGCAAGCTCGCCTTTAAGCCCCGCTAATTCTTCTTTCAAACAATTGATGCTACTATGTACCTCAGGAAGAGTTTCAGTCATACCCATAGCATCAACATTAGAAATGTTCATGCTCGGAAGCTCCACATTAGCAACAGTAGCACCGGTGTCCTCCACGGCCAAAAGCGACATCAGAAAAAAACCACTTCACAGTACCTCCAAAGAAAGCCTGGAACACACCAATAAGTGCCAACGACTGCCAAAAATAATCCACAATTTATTGTCATAAAACACAAACATGAACAGGAACAACAAGCAGACTTGCAAATGAACAAACAAATGTAGCATACAAAGTTAGAGTTAAGCGCTTTCAACCGCATGGTTTTCACCATATGGTGTTTTCACGGATGGTTGGTATGTACCTCTGCAGTGCCATCACCACTTATGTACCTTATGAAAAGAATAATGGCCCTGTGGAGAGGAGTGAAGATTTGGATGGGCTAACCAGGTAATGCATATGATATACATATATATGTAGTCTTCCAATACATCTGTCAAACATCAGTGGTAATCTGTTTGCATTTTCTTTCCTGTGTAGGTTCGTCCACCTTCTGACACTAACATGGCTTCACGAGCAGGAGAATGACACATGAGATTGTGGGTATGTGGCCACTCCTACATTCACTGGCCTGCCAGCCATGCCTCTGAAACTGAAAACCAGTACAACTTGAGCTTCCCCACATCCAGTGTGAAGGTATACTGGATTGCAAGAAGAGGTATGCATTGGAGCGGAGTACTGCAGTGGTTGGAAGAGAAGTGTTCCATCTACCCTGAGCCCGACATTCCTGTGCTGCACATTGGAGGGAATGATGTCATCGGTCAACCACTTGGAAGGCTACGGTTTCAAATCAAAGCAATTTTTGAACACCTGCAGTTGTGGTGGCCACGTTGTCATTTTGTGTGGTCTGATATAATTCCTCGACAGATATGGAAAACAGCAAACAGTCAATGAGCAGCAAACAAGGCCAGACATTTACAGAATGGGCTCATGCATGGCTTGATGCACAGGGTCGGTGGATCTACAATCTGCCATGACAGCATCACTGTGGAAGATGTTCACCTGTTCAGAAGGGATGGCATTTACTTAACGGAGGGGGGCATCGCTTTGTTCTCGACTGACCTCCACAATGGCATGAGGAGAGCTATGCAGGATTGGTAACATGCAGCTTGTGAGAAGAATGGAAAACACCCATGACCAAGTAGGATCAGTATGGTAAGTAAAACTCTATTATGAAATGTGTTGTGTAAAATATATTTTTCAGAGTTTGGCAAATAACTGTGGTAAGGAGTCGGTGAAGATGCTGAGAAAGAACTGTTTCAGGAGAATGCTACCACATACAGTCTAATATGTCAGTGACCATCCTGCATTACTTTTTATTCTGCTTTTATCAGGCATGTGTAGAGTTTAGCTGACAGGAAGGGCTTAGTAGTACAGAACTTGATCCCTTAGGTCCATTGCTGAATGGACACATGTAAAGAGAACAGGCATAGGTAAGACAGACTGCTGACACTGAAGGAGGTTGTGAGACTGAAGTGGTATCAGCTGTCTGAGTGGATAGCCAGCACTGCTATCAGACAGATCAGATGACCTTGCCTGCCACTGAAGTCACATGCCTGTCCTGGGTTCATTAATGGGGTGTTGGCCCTTACCTTGCTTTTTCTCTTTACATGTACCCATTCAGCAGTATGTTGGCTACACCAAGAATGTGTATATTTACAATCATATGTGTCTACATGGTAAAACAACTGGTTCTTAATGCTGTACACATGTACAGATATCAGTTTTGTTAGGACTCAGGTCATGGAAATTATGATTTTTTTTTCATATTGTGGTAAATAACTTTGCAAGGGAGCATCTGAATGTGCTAAATAATACCTCATTTTGAAGACAGCATTGATAATTCCAGCATGGTAAAAGAACTGCCCCTGTATGTTGTACACATGTACAGATATCAAAGTTTGTTTCGGTCTTAGGTTATGGAAATTATGATTTTTTTTTCATATTTTGGTAAATAACTTTGCAAGGGAGAATCTGAATGTGCTAAGTAATACCTCATTTTAAAGACAGTATTGCTGGTCCCAACAAAGTAAAAGAACTGTGCCTGTATGTTGTACACATGTGCAGATATCAAAGTTTGTTTTGGAGTTAGGTTATAGAAATTATGACCTTTTTTTTCATATTTTGGTAAATAACATTGTAAGGGAGCATGTCAGTGTGCCAAGTAATAGATAATTTTGAAGACAGTGTTACTCTTTACAACATGGTAAAAGAACTGTCCCTGTATGCTGTACACATGTACAGATATCAAATATTGTTTTGGACTTTGGTTATGGAAATTATGATTTTTTCATATTTTGTTAAATAACTTCACAAAGTAGCATCTGAATGTGGTAAGTAATACTTCATTTTTAAGACAGTATTCACAATTCTAACATGGTAAAAGAACTGTGCCTGTATGTTATATACATGTACAGATATCAAAGTTTGTTTTGGACTTAGATTATGGAAATTATTATTTGTTTTCATATTTTGGTAAATAACTTTGCAAGGGCGCATGTCAGTGTGCCAAGTAAT
The DNA here is from genome assembly GCF_019279795.1 of Protopterus annectens. NCBI lineage: Eukaryota > Metazoa > Chordata > Ceratodontiformes > Protopteridae > Protopterus > Protopterus annectens. Next base: position 753,872,356 of record NC_056746.1, on the reverse strand, counting down.
ACCTCATTTTGAAGACAGTGTTACTCCTTACAACATGGTAAAAGAACTGTGTCTGTGCAATGTGCACATGTACATATATCACAGTTTGTTTAGTCTTGGAGGATTATGAAAATTATACATTTCCAATACTTCTCATTATTATGCCCATATCTTTGCAAGAGAGCATGTTGATGACACAAATGATGCATCATTTTGAAGCTGACATTGAGATGCACAACTTCTATATTGATATGTAGTCTCTGTCTGTTACAGGTGATGAGGTATTATGCTTTGTTTTGTTATCACTTATGAGAAATATTATATTAATCATATTTCTGTGAATATCTCAGTAAAGACGCATCACACAGTAGTGGTTAAAGTATGATTTTAAAGCTGACATTCATACTAACAAATTAAATACAAATTGTATCGGTCTATATGGTACACCAAGATACTGTGCTTTGCTTTTCCTAAAAGGTAAAAAATATGTACAATATCAGCATTCTTTGCCAAATATTTAATAATGACTTTGATATGCACTATCAACATTTACATTGTCGGAAAGGTCAGTGTCTGCTGAACAACTTGCTCGTTTACATTTTTAGTCTAGCGCTTATAGTTAAAGAGTTATGAACATTTGTTTTCTGTATGGTATTACAAATGGATTTTCTGAAAATGAGCTCAGGCTGCACTGTTGTTCCTATGGTGGAATTAAGCAGGCAGCTTTTTCTGAGTGCTCTGGAGGGAATGAGTTAATATCTGCTATCCATCTTCTTTATTTCTGATTCACTGTTAATACAAAAAACGTTTCTGCTACTATATATTTATAAACAAAAATGTTTTATTATTTTATTACATGTAACAAACTTTGTATAAATTTGTAATATAAAATGCATTTTGCATTCATTTTTTTAATGTACAGTATTTGTAAAATGCATTTTGTGATGTAACTTGGAGAATTTTGTCCCTGGGCCTCTGCAAAAGCTAAGTACCTTGTGGGCCCTGTCAGACTTTCCTAGTAAACACAAGGCAATAAATAAATAAATAAATAAATAATGACTTGTGAATGGAAAAAATGATCACATCTGCTACAGATAGGGTATGCATACACGAGAACTTGACTAGCCTGACCCATAAGCATAGCTGGCTCAGAAAGCACCCCACCCTCTCAGATCATCAACTGAAGAGCAAAAAGCTCTTTACATCTTCTATTCTTCCATTGAAGAACATAAAAAAGCACTTTACTGTATTAAAGGAAAACTCCACCCAAACAGTCAAGTTTTTCTTTCCAAAAATTGTTTTTTCTTCCCTGTAATCCAAGACTAAACACTTACATACAGAAAAAAATATAATTTAATACTCATTTTTGCCTTTCTTTCCTGCATCTGTCTCATCTGTTATATCACAACAGCTACTAAGAGTTAAAACACAATTAAGTGCTTTCGTCTGAATGTAATCGTGCAAAACATCACCCAATCATACATAACCATTACAATTAAAGCCTTAAATGTAACCTAACCAAAAACATTTTTGCAAAAAATTGTATATGTAAAAAAAACTCTCCCTAAAAGTCAATAAAATTCTTAAACTAGATAGGAGTGTAAACTTAACATACTGGATATCAAGGAACTATTGTTCAAACCTGGAAATGAAAGGGCATTCAGTTTTATTTATCACCTTAACTCACAAGCCTCTAACAAATCTTCCCAGGGTCCTCCCCTAGGGTTTTTAATAACTGTACCAAGACCAAAAAAAAAACAGTTATTTATATGTGAGATTTTTGAAGATATGTTTAAACAAGACATTATGTTCGTTGTTGTTTTTAATATCTAAAAGATTTTCCTAAATCTATCACAAAAACATCTTTTTTATTTTCTCAACATAAAATCCACTGCATTCTTGACAAAGAGCAAGGTAAACAATGCCCAAAGAATTACAATTACAGTGGAATTTGGACTTGATTTGAATTTTGCTAGTAACCACTGTCTCTTTTTCCAGTATGTATTTACATTGGGAGCAAAACTCACATTTATAGGTACCACTAATTTTTGTGGTGTAACACACACTATCAGTTTCTCCAACTTCCAAAAACTGTTAAGACCTCTTTCTAAAAACAATATGAGGCACCTCACCCAATGTTTCACTTACATTATCAAAACATGTGAAAATCCTCCAGTTGTTTGTTATTATGTCTAAAATATTGGGGAAGTCAACTATATAAGTGGTTACCAGAGAAACAAAAAATTATGATCTTTAGGTTTATTTTTACAAGTAATACCAGTCTCTTGAGATTTGAGTAATGGTACGTATGTTCCATTGTTCCTTTCATTTTTAATTCCCCATATAAATCTATTACTAAATTTAAGGGGTATCCTCTAGTAAGAAACATAGAAACCACGTTGTCTCCTTCTGTAAGAAACAAGTCATCCTCAGACACCATCCTATCCAGTCTAATAAACTGGGCTTTCACTATACCTGTCTTCTGGTGCTGATGGTGACAACCCTTACATTAGCACAAACCCATCTGCTCTCCACTCTACTATATGCCTCTCCAATTTTAACTAATCTTAGGAAAACTGACCTATCTAAGCTAGAAGCATGTTATAATAAAATTGCTAAGTTTGCATCTGACTGTCCATATAGAACACATCATTGTACAGCTTTAAAGATACTAGACTGGCTTGAACTTCCCAACATTATTCTTTTTAACCAACTCTCCCTAACTCACAAAATTGTAACACAACCAATAAGAATACCTGCACTACAAAATCTCATCCTTCCTTACAGTTCCAGCAGACTACTTCACTCTAACAATAAGAACTTACTCACCGTCTCCAAGGCCAAAAACATTGCAGGAGAATCTTTATTTTCCAACTATATATTTTGTATATGAAATGCCCTTCCTAACTCCATTCTCTCAGTCTCATCCACTGACCACTTTAAGCCATCACTTAAAGCTTATCTAAAAAAATAAGTGGCTATGTTCCTGTACTAACTCCTAGTGAATGCTCTGATGCATCACAGTATACCCCAACCATATCCAGCTTCTTCCCTGGTGTTTAATCTTTTATTCCTTCCGACCTGTCTTAACCTTATATATTGACATAAGTTATACTTTACAAATAGTACTAGCTAAGTTCAAAGCCTAGGTTTTGTTGTCATGATGTAACACATTAGTATTTTCTTATGTATACTACATTTTGCTTACTTTATTGGTTATTGTAATTTATGCATTAAAATTTGCTGTTACTCATGAAGCTTTTCTCCCCGGGTCACCACTGAAAAAGGACCTGTGTCTAGTCAGACTTTCCCGGTAAACAAATGTTAAATAAAGTAAATAACTAGTATAGTGCAACATACTATTAGAGTATGTTGGTGTCCTAAAAATGTTGCTAACTAGCCTCTTGTTAATTATATCTTTAATAATATCCACATCCAGATAATTAATATGTGAAGAGCTATAAGAATAAGTACATTTAAAAAAACCTAGTAGTGTCATTCAAGTATTCAATAAAACTCTTCATTTCATCCAAGAGATAAAAATATTGTTGTCCTAAAATGGACATACATTGTCCATGGTAGGGGGGATTAAACTTCTTTAAAATAAGTTCCTTTTCCTACTGTAACATAATAATGTTAACAAAAATTGGTGCACATGCAGCCCCCATCGCTACTCTCTTAATCTGTTAGTAAGCACTGTTTCCATAAAGGTGTGAATAGTGTATAGATCATTGTTGCTCAAAGCCAATAAATCCACCACAAAATGATAAAACAATCTCAAATCATCAACATGGGGAATAACATTAAATAAGTTAACAACATCAACCATTAAAAAGTGATAGTTTCAGTATATTTCACACTTTTTAACTTTGTCAAAAAATCCCACAAATCTTGGCATAAGTAGTGGAAGGAACATAAACAATATTTTCAGCTAAATGTCAATAAATTTAGAAAGTGGATGTATTTTTGATTTTCCAGCAGCCACTAGGCCTCACTGGAGGGTCAACTGGAGGGTCAACCATATTCTTATCAGCCTTTGGAATTCTGAAAACTGAAGGTATAATAGGATGTTTAACAGTAAGGAACATACATTCGCCTGGATTAATTTGCCCTCGAGTAAACATAGCATGCAAAATATAATCAGTTCTTTGATATGAACCATTCACAAAGTTAAGAGAAGTGAAAATCATCATCTAACACATGCATTCATATGATGCAAATAATCTGGTTTATACACGCTAACAACCCCACCCCATTTATCGTGTTTCATCTTCCCCACTTATTTATCGTTACTTAATTTGTTTAAAACTGAACTCTGATCTTGTAAGTTTGTATTCAATTTTGTTATACTTTTTGATTAAAAGATCCCTAAAGTCCAGCTCACACTTTTTTTTCAAAAAGCAACAAGGGTAGGGGAAATGGGAGGTCAAATATACTCTTACGAACCAAAGGGTTGGGGATGTTTTCAATACCTTTATCTTGAAAATAAGTTTGAGATTTAATTTTTCTAACGTAAAGCTTGAGGTCAATAACAATTTGTTAAATATTTGACCTCACAAGGTGCGAACAAACAATGTTCCTTTACTTAATAAATCAGCATACTCCATGAAGTACAAATATCCAGTAAAATTATAAAGTCACTTGTACTGTTATTGATAACAACCAGCCCTTCATTTTCCAGAAGCATAGCAAGGTTATCCATAAATTAGATAAAGTATTCAAATTCTGTCCATCCTGCAACTGAATCTCTGATTGTTGTAAAAATTCCGACGTCCATTCTTGTTCTGAAGAAATTCTTGTGTTCTTGCCTGCTCATTCCTCCAGTTCTGTATTTTAACTGAGCATCTTAATGGGGCAGGTTCTAAATGGGGAAAGTCTTCCTCATAATTATTACTATTTTCTTGTTCCTGATTGGCCTGCTGACTCCCAGATTGCCCAATCATAACAGTACAATTAGGCAGAGGATAAGCTGCCACCCTATGATATTCTGCTTTATCCTGAATCAATTTTTTTCTCTTTTCTACATTTAATATCCACAACAATTTACCTAAGTTCAAAATAATATGGTTATATTGGTCCCAGTGTTGATCAAAAATGAGATTGTTAGTAATGTTTGAATCAAGTATTGTAGCTTCACTTATTAAGCCATTGATAGATCTTTGTGCTTAATAAGCACCTCCATAAGTTCAAAACCTTCGTGGTCAAATAATTCAAGTAGTTCCTTATGAAGACCAGAATATGGGGTGAGTCCAGTTGGAAATTTCCAATTCCTAAGACCTTTTGGAACTATATCTTGCTTAATACATTCAAGAAAGGATCCGTTCTCAGTTTGCAACTTATGGCACTTATGTAGGATACTTTCTAATTTAATAGATTGTCTTACTGTCCCGGTATTAGTCAAACTGGTCTCACAAACATCAACAGTTTTATTAAGCCATGCTTCTAACCCAAGGTAGTTGCTGTTGGAAACTCATAGCAATATTTCCTCTAGTCGTATTCATAAAATAAATATCAGGACAAGAGCCGTCTTGCCCAGGTGGAATAGAGGAATGACTCATAGTATTAGATTCCAAACCATGACCAGGGTTCTCATTGTTTGATCACAGTTGCTGGGAGACTTGTTGAACTAATTGGGTTAATAACCCAAGACTAGCCACAATTTCTTCATGTACACCAACTGAACTTCCATCACTTTCAGCCTCCAGCTTCAAAAATGACATGACAAAACCAAGAACTGCAAACAACTAAAAAAAAGTTAAATCCAGCAGCTGGAAAGGCAATGAAGAGCATGGTGATGAACAAATAGTTTTATTAGAACACAGATAAGTGCTTTCATCTTAATGTAACTTAAGACTTCTTCAGAATCGCATAAAACAGTGCTAAAGTAGTTTAAATAACCCTTGTTAAAAGCATGTGCAAAACATCACCCAATCATACATAACCACATACATTACATCACAACAGCTACTAAGAGTGGCACAGTAACTGTTAGGTCACTTATCCCAACAGAGCCATTAAAAAACAATGACATTTAAATGTGCCTTATCAGTTACAGATTCCCAGCATCACAACTCAAATAAATAGTGTTGCCTAGAGTCCTAACAAAGGCAGGGCTTTCAAGCTTAGTTTTCAGATGTAAATGTCTTTCCCTGTAGTAAAACTCAGTGCCACAAAGAAAGAAAACAAATATGTTAATCTAACTTCTTACTTTCTGTCAGTATATGATTTTGCATTTTTTCTACAATGTAATTTCAGCTAAAGTGCATGCTGTTTCTGGAGTTGGGGAAAAAAGATTAACATCAAAGACTTTAATTCTAGCTACAATATTTAAAACTGGGAATGCAACACAAACCCTTTCAGCCCAAGTAACACCTATTAATCAGACGGGTCAGATTTGCCATGCTTGAACACTGAACTACAGCTGTTAAAAGAACAATTAGCTCTGCTCATAGCTAGCCTTAGGCATAGGTCAACTAGGCAGCCACCTAGGGCACCACTCTAGCAGGGGTGCTTTTCCAGTATTTATTTGGCATAGGTTGACCAGGATGGGGGCACTGGGTGCTGTGGGGGTGCCATGGAGCCCTTTTGCCTAGGGCACCATTTGACCTAAGGCTGCTCCTGGTTCTGCTACATTTTCAATCCTCAAACAACAGGCAGAAAATGAAGCCAATAACCAGATAAGGCAGACAGAATTGCTGAGCCGAAAAAGTGAACTCACACTGCAGTTTAAAATAACAAAAACGCAGTAGACAAGTTCAGCGCTTTCATCCAAATCAGGACTTCATCAGAACTACTGCAGTCATAAAACACACCCTGTTTACAAATTAATATAATCACATGACTTTAAGAAAATAATAAATAATACCCTGTGAAAAAAAACATTATATAAAAAGTTATTTGGATATCTATGTACAAAATAATAAAACTAACAATATATATATAAAATTCTGACAATATATGTAAAAACATTTTTAAAGTATGAAGTACAGTTATATATCTAAGTGTCCAGCAATAAAACACAAATAATAGTAATAATTAACAAACATCATTCAAATCATTAAGTGGAAATCATTTTATAAAATTCAGTTATGAACCACTACCATTAACATTCTATACTCTTTAAATTAAGAACAGGGACAACTGAACATGCTTCATTGAGACCAGGGGGAACTAGGGCATTCAACTTAAGTTGCCACATAAGTTCTCTTACCAGTAGATGATCTTCAATAATTATACCCCGTATGTCTCTTTGGAGCTGTTCTATGAGGGTAAATGTGAATGTATGTGTGGGGCAATTCTTAATGTGTCTCCCAAGGGCATTGGTATCTTTGCCCACAAGAATATCTCTTACATATTCGTACATTCTCTCTTTTATCCTTCTAGTGGTTTTCCCAATATAGAAGGCTGGGCACATTTGGCAAATAGCTACATAAATCACCCAATTAGTATCACAATTGTATCTGCCTTTTATATAAATAGTGCCACCATTAACCATCACTTTTGTACCTGTTTGAACATATTTACAGATTTTACAATGTCCACATTTTAACATACCTTTGATGTCAGACCTGTTGCAACTATTAACTTTATGTGGGTTCCCTTTCTCCATCATACCCTTAAAATTAGTATTTCTCCTATATATAATAATTATTTTTTCCCAGTATGTTGGCTAACTGCACATTAGAAGAAATAATAAACTAATTATGTTTAAGCATACTCGTAATATGGTGAGAATCAATAGTATAAGTAAGTATGCATGAATTAATATATTCACCGGCTGGGCCCACAGGATTAGTAGTAACTCCACTAACAACCCCATCTAGACAAGGTGGTTGAGCATTGCCATAATTACCTACCAAAAGTGGGGCATAAACTTTCTGCTCCCTCTCGTTTACCACTTTGATTCTGATAGGGTTCAAAAAAGACCAAGGATAACCACGCTTTGCAAACATGTCTAATAACTTATCAACCTCCGTTAAAAATATATCATCATCAGTCACCATTCTGGCCAACCTGACCAATTGGCCTTTAACCCCAGACATTTTTTGCACCAATAGGTGAAAACTATTAAAATGGAGGTAACTGTTTGAAAAGGTGGGTTTCTGATATATATTGGACTTAAAACACCCAGCCTCCACATCTTTGTAAATAGTTACATCCAAAAACTCAATACTATCAACTTTAAAACAATGAACAAATCATAAAAAAGAAGTTTTCGTATTGATATACCTAATAAATTCATCTAATTTCATAATGTCATCATACCATACGACAAGAATGTCATCCAAAAAATGAGTATAAAAGGAAAAGGAATCCTTATAAACTGAATTAAAAATAAAATGTTTTTTTTTTTTCAAATAGGATAAAACTAAATTGGCAAAACTGGGAGCACATGCTGCCCCCATTGCCATACCCTTTGCTTGTCTATAGTACTGGCCTTCAAAAATATAAAATTATTGGGTAAAACCATATCCATAAGCATAACAATAATGTTCACTCTGTCCTGATCAAACATATGTAATTCACTCAGCATCTCCTCAAACCAATTGAGCCCTTCATCCTGAAGAATTACCAAATACAAATTACATACATCTGTTGTAACCAACACACAATCCCTGTTCCATGCCACTTTAGATAATTTTTCCAACAAGTCCCACGAATCATGACAAATCTGTGAAAGTACCCCTCCCAGTTTCTTTAGCCAACAGTCAATATATTTGGCCATATAATAAGTTTTACACCTTGTACCATCCACTATCAGCCTTAAAGGTGGGTCATTGATATTTTTATGGATTTTGGGAATCCCAAAAATCCCAGCAACAACAGAGTATTTGTTGTGTAGAAATTCATATTCTTCAATAGTAATCTGTCTTTGCATTAACATGTCCAGAAGGTCAATATCAATTTTAGAATAGGCAATATTCAATTCATTAAGAGATATAGACACATACATATCTGTAAATAATAACACTTCCATTCTACTAATGTAATCAACATAATCCATGACTACAACACCTCCCCCCTTATCTGGTTTCATAATACGGATAGATTTGTCATTAGTAATATCATCCATCAATTTCTTTTCCATCACTGTTGAATTACTATAATTGCTGTTAGATAGTTTAATAATGTTTCGGGATGGCTGCGGTGGTGCAGTGGTTAGCGTTGTCACCTCATAGCAAGAGGTTCTCCGGTTTGATCCTTGGCTGAGGTGTCTTTTGTGCAGAGTCTGCATGTCCTCCCTGTGGTCGCATGGGTTTCCTCCGGGTGCTCCAGTTTCCTCCCACATCCCAAAGACAAGCTGTAGGTGGATTGGACACTCTAAATTGGCCCTAGGTGTGAGTGTGTGCATGTGTGCCTTCTGTGGAAGGTTGGGCGCCGGGCTGGCAACGCAATACCGTAAAGCTCCACTGCCAATCATGAGTGGACAGGTGATCCGATGTGGTGACTCCTAATCAGGAAAAGCCGAAAGAAGAAGAAGAAGAAGTTTAATAATGTTTCAAATGTCTGTATTACAAATCTGTTAAAAAATAGCTAGAGTACCATGAAGGGCTGGACTGAAAGAGTTGGATCTTTTTAAACCTCTCTGACGCAACTCATTTGATTGAATACCACCAAAACAAACACTTAGATTCAGTTTCCTAATAAAAAGTTTTAAATCTAACAACACTGGGGCCAAAGAGGCCCTGGCTGCATGCACAAAGGTAAGGTCCTTAGCCAACAAGTCAACATGCTGAACAGTTAATTCTTTACTCGACAAGTTAAAAATTGTAAAATCATGAACTTCATTAAGTACCTTTTTAACTCTCGTTGCATGAAAAAAGTCACCAAGCTGTCCAAACAGTTCCTCGCCATTTAACGCTTCCATCTCAAATTGTTCTTCTTGTTGTAATAAGTCTTGAGTTTTGCTCCCTGCCACTGGTAAAAATCCTCCATAGTTGAATCATAGGAATGGTTGTTTTGGTCATTAGGATTGCTAGTGGTGTTTTGGCCTCACACTCAAATTCTCTCTGAGTGTCTCACTTCATTGCTGTCAGAAACATTAGTTTCCCTAATGTGATCCACCTCCACAGTAACCCCATCTTCATTACTTTCTGAATTAGTCCACCCACCATGATGACGTATCAGTTGACTATTGGGTGTTTCCGGGTAGGCCCACCCATTCGCATACACTGTTGCATCCCTTTGCAACTTTTTCTTCTTTCTCTCCATATTTTTAATACAATCAGAATCAACCTTTTTGGACACGTTTTCATAATTAGTCCTATAGTTATCAAACAACAAATCTTGTGTGATATTGTTGTTTAAATTGTCCAATTCCACCGAAAGATTCTCTATCTCAATGTTATTGTTTTTAATAATGAGCTCGACCAACTCACATCCAGCTTTATTAACCGAATCAGTTAAAGAAGTATAGAATGATGAATCCATGGAAACTCCATTAGGGAATTTCCAAAATCTTAGTGCCTTAGGTACAAAATGGTTGGATAAACACTCTCATAAATAAGTGTTATCAAGCTGAAGCCATTTAAAAAGATCAAGCTTACTAGTAAAAACCTTGAGCTGTTCATTTAGGGACCCATTCCCTGCTCTTGACTCAGTTCTAGTATTAGAGCAGGAATTATGAACCTCAAAATGATTTGTCTTCCATGCCTGGAAATCAAAAAGGATTATTTTGACAGAGTAAACCAGTTTGAACAGTCTCACCATCATTATTAGGTGTTCTCTAATAAGAGGTAATCCCAAACTTGTCGATCTGTTCATAATGTTTTGGGATAAGAAAAATCCTACATGGTGAACCAGTGACCAAAACTCTTTGTGACAACTGTTAAACAAGTAATGCAGTGAGGTCGCCGATGGACGAAGATAGTCCAACAATAAACTCTCCCAGCTCCCTTCCTCTCTCAGCGTCTGAAGACATTTTCAATCCTGTCATTCAAACATTCCTTAAAGGCTGTAACAGAGATGGCCACTAATGAAAATCAAAGGAAGCAAAGTAATTGAAAACGCAGATTGATGCTGACCGTGAAAGGTAAGCAGTCAGAGCGATGTTAACTGATCATCTTAAGCATTTCTTTCTGTCCCTGTTATATGACATAAGGAAGGTGAAGTCATTGGCTATAAAACAAAATAAAGCTAGCCATGGCAGCCTCCTTCAGATCATTTTGGGGTATAACAAATTAGAAAATACTAGTAACCATTCACTTTGATACAGAGGCATTAGCAATATAGAAAAGTTCAAGATTTGCTGGAAAACATTTGCTTTTCTTTTGGGTGCAATTCTTCTTTAAGCCAATTGCTTATTACAGTCAGATCTCCCCCAAGCTCTTCCACTGAAAAGCAAAAAAAAAAAGTGGGCATTCCTTGTACTGCCACACCTCCCCCTACCCCAGCCATTCATTTCCCATTCCTGAGTCCTGCCCCTGACCATCTTTTAACACATTTTAATAAAAAAAAAGAAACGAAATCTTCTTTAAAATTGTAGCAGTCTATACCCTGCCAGCATGTACTGCCATGACACTCATGTTTTAGTTAAAAAAAATCTTCTTTTAAAATGTAGAAAACTACTTGCTACAAATGTAGCAAACAGTTGCTATAGTTTATACCTGGCCTGCAAGGAGCACTACAGCACTCATGTTTTAAAAAAAAAAAGATTTTACTTTTAAACTGTAATCTGCTTGCTGCAGTTTAGATCACACCTAGAGCACTAAAGCACTCAGGTTTGACTGCAAATGCAAAACTAGTATATAATTCAAGAGAGAGAGAGAGGAGGATCAGCTGATCCTTCTCCCCCCACACTTTGCACCAAGGGCAATTGCCCCTCTTACCCCACCCTAGATACATTACTGAACTGAATAGTTGGGTACAGGATAATAATATGTTGACAAATACATCAATATCTAAGGTATTTATTTAATACAGGACATGGCAATTGAAACTGTGAATTCAATTAAGGACATGAGAATGTGAATATATCAAACTTTGAGTTTTTCTTATTATATCAAACAATTGGTTTTGGGTGGTTATAAAATTGCAGGCTGTATAGCAAAGATTTATAAAGTCTAGGGATTCAGAAATTATGAAATCATTGTAGGTTACATTAAAACCAAATCGGAGTATGGCATAATAATATGAAAATCTTACCAGAAAATTAGCATGAGTAAATTGGAAAGAATTCGGCAGAAGTATATTAAAATCATGCATGATGTATAAGTTATTATGAAAGATTTCTGAACCTGTACAGTGCCTCATATATATATATATATATATATATATATATATATATATATATATAAATACATATATATATATATATATATATATATATATATATATAAATACAGATATATATATATATATATATATATATATATATATATATAAATATTTGCTGAACGTACGTTTGTTGCCTGACAAATGCAGGGGTGCGATTTAATGTCAACAATACGGATGGCTGAACAGTGGATATGTTGATGGTATGGAGTGTTAATACAGGTAAATACATGTAAATGGGGTTGGGGGGTGAGAACATGTATGCGCATACATTTGAGTTAAGGTTAGGATTGGGGATGAGTGAAGGATGGGTGTTGTGTGTTTGTTTACATATTTTAGGTTAAGGCTAAGGGTTAGGTTAGGGAATAGATGTAGTGTTGTTTGTGTTTGTTAATTTTTGTGTCTGTGAATGTCTGTGTGTCTGAGTCTGTCTTGTGTAGTGGTAGCATTACTGGAAGGTTTTAATGATGTTAAAGTGTAGGGTTTGGGTTGTTAGAAGGGGCGGTATTAAGGTTAGGGTTAGCACCCATTACTAAAGTGGTGCAGGAGGGGAACATATCCCCCTGCCCTCTTTAATAATGGGTGCTAACTCTAATCCAACCTTAATGTCATTAAAACCTTCCCATAATAATGACAATATTCAGACAAATTTGAAGCTAGTGTTATGGGGGGTGGGGGTCGTTTTAATATCAGGAGAGGAAATAGCTTTCCTCTCATGACATTATTGTTGTTTTTGGTTTTGTTTATGTTCATGATTGTGTATGATCTAATTTATTTTTCTGGTGTTTTACATTAAACATTAGGGTGGCTTGGTCGTATAAAATAGTCCCATATTTATTTATATATGAGGATAACCTAATGAGGTATACAGACTACCTCTAAGAATGTTTGGGGTTATCAAAGAATAGTAGAAAAGCATATGGATGAGATAAGTACTAATTGTTTCTCAAAGAGAATACCTGTTGCCTAGAACAGACTACCAAGTTATTTTAAAGCAAGCACTAGTTTAGATTATTTTTAAAAACAACTTGGACACATTATAGGGATCACTCTTTTGCTATATTTGCAGGCCAGAATGTGCATTTTTGACTGTGCCTGGTACATATGTATGTATTACTCTTTTATTCTGCTTCTGTTCATCCAGTCAGGGTGTGATCAACACTCTCAGAGATCCTTTTCTTTCACCAAATGGCTGCAGTGCCACACTCAAAAGTTGTGACCAGGTGAAGCACTTTGAATTTGTCTGCACTGACCCCTTAGTGCCACCACATTCCCAGATCCTTTCTTAAAAATTTCCCACATCCTCTACAGTTGCACCTCCGCTTGTGCCGCCAACAAAAAGGATGGTTTCTGCTCTTTCAGTTATGCCTTGAATGAGCACACTAAAGATAACTGGACTGAGAACCAGCCCCTGAGTCATCTCACTTGTTACTTTTCTTTCAGTTGATGTTGTCCCTCTCATTACATTCCTCTGTGTTCAAACATTCATCTATGCACTCTGCAATTCCAGACTCTCAGTTCTGACCCTCATCATCATCATCATCTTCTTTCAGCTGTTCCCGTTAGGGGTCACCACAGCGGATCATCTCTTTCCATTTCTTCCTGTCCTCTGCATCATGCTCTTTCACAGCAACCGCCTGCATGTCCTCTCTCACCACGTCCATAAACCTTATCTTAGGCCTTCCTCTTTTCCTCTTACCTGGCAGCTCCATCCTTAGCATCCTTTTCCCAATATACCCAGCATCCCTCCTCAGCACATGTCCAAACCAACGCAATCTCGCCTCTCTTGCTTTGTCTCCAAACTGTCCAACCTGAGCTGACCCTCTAATATACTGATTCCTAATCCTGTCCATCCTAGTCACACCCAGTGCAAATCTTAACATCTTTAACTCTGCCAAGTCCAGCTCTGACTCCTGCCTTTTTGACAATGCTACTGTCTCCAACCCATATAACATAGCTGGTCTCACTACACTCTTGTAGACCTTCCCTTTCACTCTTACTGGTACTCATCTGTCACAAATCTCTCCTGACACTCTTCTCCACCCATTCCACCCTGCCTGTACTCCTTTCTTCACCTCTCTTCCACACTCACCATTACTCTGAACTGTTGATCCCAAGTACTTAAACTCATCCACCTTTACCAACTCTACTCCCTGCATCCTCACCATTCCTCTACCCTCCCTCTCATTTACACACATATATTCTGTTTTAGCCCTGCTGACCTTCATTCCTCTCCTCTCTAAAGCATATCTCCACCTCTCCAGGGTCTCCTCAACCTGGTCCCTACTCTCACTACATATCACAATATCATCTGCAAACATCATAGTCCACAGGGCCTCCTGTCTAATCTCATCTGTCAACCTGTCCATCACCACTGCAAATAAGAAAGGGCTCAGAGCTGATCCTTGATGTAATCCCACCTCCACCTTAAACATATCTGTCACTCCCACCGCAGTCCTCACCAATGTCACACTACCCTTGTACATATCCTGTACCACTCTTACATACTTCTCTGCCACTCCCGACTTCCTCATACAATACCACAACTCCTCTCTAGGCACCCTGTCATATGCTTTCTCTAAGTCCACAAAGACACAGTGCAACTCCTTCTGACTTTCTCTGTATTTCTCCAACAACACTCTCAGAGCAAATATTGCATCTGTAGTGTTCTTTCCTGACATGAAACCATACTGCTGATCACTAATCGTCACCTCCCTTCTTAACCTAGCTTCCACTACTCTTTCCTATAACTTCAAGCTGTGACTGATCGATTTTATCCTTCTGTAGTTACTGCAGCTCTGCACATCACCCTTATTCTTAAAGATAGGTACCAAAACACTTTTTCTCCACTCCTCAGGCATCCTCTGACTTTCCAAAATTTCATTAAACAATCTGGTTAAAAATTCCACTGCCATTTCTCCTAAGCACCTCCATGCTTCCACTGGTATGTCATCTGGGCCAACAGCCTTTCCATTCTTCATCCTCTTCATAGCTGTCCTTACTTCCTCCTTGCTAATCTGCTTCACTTCCTGATTCACTATCCCCACATCATCCAACCTTCTCTCTTTCTCATTCTCTTCATTCATCAGCCCTTCAAAGTACTCTTTCTATCTACTCAACACACTCTCCTCACTTGTGAGTACGTTTCCCTCACTGTCCTTTATCACCCTTACCTGCTGCACATCTTTCCCAGCTCTGTCCCTCTGTCTAGCCAATCGGTACAGGTCCTTTTCTCCCTCTTTAGTGTCCAATCTCTCATACAACTCTCTATGTGCCTTATCCTTAGCCTTCACCACCTCTCTCTTTGCCATGCGCCTCATCTCCTTATACTCATGTCTACTTTCTTCATCTCTTTGACAATCCCACTTCTTCTTCGCCAGCCTCTTCCTCTGTATTCTCTCCTGTACTTAGTCATTCCACCACCATGTCTGCTTGTCCTCCTTCCTCTGTCCAGATGTCACATCAAGCACCTTCCTAGCAGTCTCCCTTACTAGCTCTGCTGTAGTTACCCAGCTATTCGGTAACTCTTCATTGCCTCCCAGTGCCAGGCTTAACTCTTCCTTGAACTCCACCTCACAATCACCCTTTTTTAACTTCCACCATTTAATCCTTGGCACTGCTTTCACACTCAGCCTTTATAATTTTCTTTTCAGAGTGCCATGTGAAATTAAAGCTACGCAGAAGTCTAAGTATCCCATATTTGCCAGTGCTCCCCCCATCAAGTTCACCTGCATCCCTGTTATAAAACTGTACCAGGTTTGACTGACAGCTCCTAATGGTCATGAATCAATGTTGTTTCCCATCTTGGAGATTGATGTCCTCTAGAAAAGCTGCCAATGCCCTCCTTAGGGTTCTGTTCTTGAATTTCTCCTGCTACTGCTGTTAAGCTATCAGACCTGTAGTTTTCCATATTTTCCCACTCTCGATGTTTGCAGAGGTTCCACACCTGTTATCTTCCAGAAGTTTTGCATTTCTGTTCTAACCAGTGATACTTTGAAAATGCCATTTGTGGGGTTGTTAGCACACTATCCATATTTTAGAGAACCATGGAAGATGAACATTCTCGTTTGAGTACTTCATTCTGCTTAAGGACAGTTTTCTTTTTCACTAATCCCTGTGCATCCCGGTGTCAATCCACTGCTCTCTCCATTCTGTTCTACCTCCCACCCAACATAACAAAGGTTCATAGGTTCATAGATATATACTAGGTTAATGACTAGTGGGGCCCTTTAAAGCCTAGCTGTGCTACCCAAATGTGATGCACAAACTTGATTTATAGCTAATTTACAGGGGGTGATTTCCTGACTACCTCTGTCTCTCAGAGATATAGGAGCCAGACCAGGGGTACCTTACAATTACCCATCAGCTGGTACAAGTTGTTCTTAAATAGGAATAGAGAGGAGCTCTGCATCATGTGGATTGGGAGCCTGTTTCACAGAATGGGAATTCTCTAAGAAATGTATCTGTCTCTCAACATATCCTAATATCCTATTTATGTTAAAAGTAAATTTTAGATCTTTTAATCTAATAGTTCTGAAGCTATTCATTTTGTGGAATTTGCAAAAGATTCATCAAAACAGGGTCAAGGAATGCCATATGTGCTTTGCAAAGATCACCTCTCAGAAGTATGACACCAAGTAAAGAGACATGAGGCAATCAGCATAAGGCATTGTGTTTACACCTTGTATTCTTTTTGTAAGGAACCTTTGTGGGTGTTCAAGTTACTGCATTTGTCTGGTCAGGTACATAGTGAAGGGGGCCTGATGATGATGTCTCTGCACCTAGATGCCATGCTTTTGCTTATAATGTGAGCAACATTAAAGGATTTACTTACTACCTTGGACACATATGGCTTGAAGATTAGATTACTATCCACATGAGTTCCCAGATCCCTGACTTATGAATCAACTTTAAAGGGTATTTTATTGATGACTTTGTTACCCAAGGTGGCAGACTTCCTAAAAGGTACTGTAATGCATTTCTTGGTAATGATATTTAAGCTATGATTTTTGCCCCAAGTGTTCATCTGTATTAGATCTCCTTGAAAGGTGTTCTCATCTGGGTGAGATTCAATCACTGCGCCCAATTTGTAATCATCTGTAAACTTGGTTAACCAAATGCCTTTGTCATTGGCTTTGACATCTGAAAAGTAGATGCTAAAGAGGAGTCAGCCTAGCACAGAGCTCTGAGGGACTCAGCTGGTAACCGGTCTCTTTATGGAGGTGGCCTCACCAATTCTAACCTACCAGGTTCTATCAGTGAGCCAGCTAGATATTCAGTGTATTATACAGGGGTTTATATCTAGTTCTGTAAGTTTGTTGACAATGACAAAGTGGGGTATTCTATCGCATGCCTTAGCCTAATCAAGCTAGGCAGTATGCACAGTTTTCTCCTCATCCATTGCCTCAGGACCTTTTGAAAGAGGTTTACCGGATCCAGTAAGCATGACCTTCCCTTGACAAAGTCAAACTGGGTTGGGTCCAGTGTCCTGTGGTCTTCAATGTCCCTGTTTATAATTTCCATGATAATTCTTTCTATGGCTTTACAAATATGACTTGTCAGACTAATGGGGTCTGTAGTTTCCAAGATCTGTTGAAGGCCCTCCCTTCCATGCATGTGGCGCAAAGCCTGTTTTAACACTATAGTTAAATAATGACTCCAGAGGTCTTGATAAGTCATATTTTAGACTATTCAGATGTTATCCTGGGATGTTATCAGGACCCATTGAGGCAGTGTTATTGGCTTTAGTGATAGCAGCATGCTCCCCAGTTATATTTAGCGGGGTTATATTTGGGTCTATATTAAAAGTGCGAAAGCCCTAGTCACTGAATACTAAAACACTGACAAAAATTCCACGAACCATGAATACACCAAACGCCCTAAACCACGAAATTAAAAAACTCGAACTGTCATAGTTGTCCAAGCCCACCGCTCGTTACATACTACCTACCAAAACAAACTAAATAAACCACATACAAACATTAACCAAAACCCTACTTCTAACCCTAAACTAAACCCTACTTCTAACCCTACACTAAATCTTGCATATACCACCATGTATGCACTAACCTTAACCCGCATCCTAACCCTAAGGTCCGTAACTATCACACACTTACCTTTAGAAGCTATACCCAAACAAACTAAATAATCCACACATATACACTTAACAAAACCCTACTTCTAACCCTACACTAAATCTTACATACATTACCATCTTTGCACTTACCTTAACCCGCACCCTAACCCTGAGGTCCGTAACTATTGCACACATACCTTAAGGAGCTATACCGCAGAAGGGCCAACCATGACAATTCGCCATTTCAGATTTCGTGCTTCAGGACGATCGATGTTTTCGCAGTTCGATGAAGATGTGCCAGCGTTTACGTATTCAGGTAAGTACACCTTCAACCTTATAATATAGATCCATTATATTTGAGGTTATTATTGGGTGGGGGATGGTTGGGAATGGGGGAGTAAAATTGAAACTGAATTTATCTGCTATCAGATTTGCTATATCACTAAGCTCAGTGAATATAGCACCATTAACCACCAATTAATACATTGCTGTGTGCTGCCATTGAGGTTTCTGACAAAGTTGTAGAAGGCCTTATGGTTACCTTTCACCTGAGAGGATATGTTAATCTCAACACACCAAAATGAACAAAGTACAAAGAAACCAAAAAAACAGGAATAAGCTCCAATATCCACAACACCGTAGAGTAAAAATCACCAGTGAATTTATTCTGGCTCCTCAACTTTCTGCCTTCAATGGTATGTTTAAACACCACAAAATCACTCTATTTATATACCAAGTGCTACTTAAAAACAATTAACCAATCTCTTAATTAGTTAAATTGATATATAAACTTAAAGGAACCTACATCCCAACCACACATTTAAATATAAATATAAATATATTTTGTACATTCAAAAAATTCAAACTTATTTATCCAAACTCTTCTTAACTAAACATCTTATGTTACATAAATTTTATAAATATATTGTAATAACTTTAATAAACTATTCTGTAAGATTTTACAAAGTTAAATTATTATCAATGTTCATTCCCCTGGGATGAAGCGTTCTAAAATTTATAATCATTTTACATTCTAGTTTATTTAATTCATCCTTAAAACTTCTCCCCTGGAGACGTGCCAACACATGTTCAGTCTTCTTATATTCCCCAAGTGTTCCATCACCTGGACTTTTACTTTCCTCTTTGCCCTATTTACCATTTAGTCTTCTGGCAACCACAACCAATAATATAAATGACTCCCTGTGAATTACAATGGAAAACTTCTCCATCCTTATATAACCTACCATTAATCTTGGATCCACTGAGATTTCTAACCCTATCACATACAAAGCAGTTGCTACATGCACGTGCACCAACTCTCCCTTCCCTTCTTAAATGCAGACCATCCCCACTAAGTAGTTCTCTCAAATTATTATATCCACCTTAAGAAAAAGTCGTAACATTTGGGAAGAGCTATCCCATGCTCATGTCCTCAACTACCATATACCAAAATTCCCTAATAATTCTCTCCAAAATTTTGGAAAAGGGAGAAAACCTAGTAACAAAAAATAACTTATCCTCATCTAAACTCTTATTTTTATTCTTGTATTTGTATTTGTCTTTATTTTTATTTTTTCCAACCCCCTGCCATGTTTGACATGTAGATCCCTTTTACTCTCCCAAAACCAGCTTCCTAGCCTCACTTAAAAGGGTATCAGAATATCCTCTGAGACTAAGTCTATCATGCTCCTCTTTTAAAAATATTTCTTTAAAATTTGTCTCAATTGTATTCTGAAAAAAAAACATCTAAATTCACCATAGGGTAAGGCTTTTATCAAATGTGGGGGATGCGTGCTGTCTGCATGCAAAAAGTTGTTTACAGAGGTAGTTTTCCTACAGGGTTTAAATTGTATCACATTGTTCTTATCCACATATAACTCAACATCCAAAAAGGTAACATTAGTGGAATTTAACTGACATGTGAATTTTAAACCACGCATTGTCCCATTAATATGATCCATAAATAAGAAATTCCTGTTGTTCTCCCTTACAAATAAATACCAAATTGTCTATTAATCTACTATAATAAACAACATTCTCAACAAAATAAACATTGTGGTACATAAATTGATTTTCAAAATCACCCATATACACCACAGCATAAGAAGGGGGAAAAGATGCCTCATTGCCATGCCTCTTTTTTTAAAAAGAACTACTTTTTCCACTCAAAATAATTATGTGTTAGGCTAAACTCCAACAAGGATAGTAAGAAAGAGGAACGTGGTCCCTCCCCCATCATTTTGCCAATAGCATCCAGGCCCCATTTAGTATCAAGGTTAGTATATAATGAACTAACATCCACAGTGGCCCAAAAGAAATTCACCTGCCATTTTACTTTCTTCAAACCTTCACACAATTCACTAGTGTTTTTAATGTGGGATGGTACTTTCCCCAAATATGTTTTAAGATGAAAATCCAAAAACAAGCCAACATAGACTAAATAAGAACCTATAATAGAAATGATAGGCCTTCCAGGGGGGTGTTTTAAGTTCTTACGAATCTTAGGGATAGCATAAAACTTAGGATCCCTGGTCTTCTTAACAAACAATTTTTGGACATCCCTATTGCCCAGGAAACCCAGTCTTTCACCTCTCACTAACATTTCCAATAATTCTCTATTAAGCCTCTGTAAAGGATTATTCAACAATTTAACATAATCATCATTATCACAGATCAAATCCACAATCATTTTTTTATACTCCTCTCTACTCATTATTACCCAATTACGCCCTTGCCTACTTGCCTAAAAACATATTTATCTAACTTGGAGCATGCCATTTGCAGTTCAAACTATTCTTTTTTTGACAAATGATATGTTTTATCACTTCTAAGAAAAACACCAAATTTATGTTTCACTTTCTTACATACCACATTCTTAAACATCTTAATAAACATAGACTGCCTTAATGGCATAAATTTGCTCTTCCTAGAGGAAAAATGGGGAACTTGAAGATGGTCATAACCTGTGTTAAAGCCATTACAATCTGACTGATAGTCCAATTCATATGCATATTCATCATTATCCAATGTTAATGTGTCACTTAAATCATCACTAAACAATTCAAAGAACAAGTCAGTTTGATGTAAACTTAGGTCCAATAAGTCATCATCACATTCCAAATCTGCCTGGGAAGAAACATGAGTGTTCTTATCAAAATGATTAAAATACACCTTCAAAAATAATTTTCGACAAAAGCGTTTAACATCTAAAATGATGTCCACTAAACAAGATACTCTGGTTGGAAAAAACTTTGGACATTTTTGTAGCACATTCTTTAAATCTTACATAAACACAAAATCAGATAAATTAACAGTTTTTAGTTGTTCAGTCATTTCTTCCCCTTGTAGCATTGCAGGGAGCCCCAACATTTCATAAACTTGATCAGCATTACAAACAATATGAACACAATCAAAGCCAGTCTTTTCAAAAACCTTTACTCCCACCGATGGTGGTGCATAAGGCTTCGGTTCAAACAAAAGATCAAAATCATGTTCTACATACTGTTGCTTTTAAATAGTCCACATCATTTATTGCTTCTTCTTGCTGTCTTTGTTGTGGCTGTTGTTCTGCCGACCTTTCCGGTAATAGCTGCATGTTTGTCTCTTTCTGGGGGATTGTATTTCTGATGCAGAGTTTTTTGAACATCATTTGTATCTCTCATAAGCACATCATCAAACGACATGCTCTTTTTACTGCCCACATTTGTGTCCGCTGAAGACAAGGAAGAATCACGTGTATAGCTTCCAATGGAAATGCCTCCCCAGATTTTGAATTGACCCGACCATTTATTCTGTTGCACAGAATAAACATAGTTACTTTCAAAGTCATTTATATTTCAGCTCAGTTTTTTCTTTTTACAAGCCAAGATATTCTTTTCAACCTGATGGATTTTTTTTTACACTTAGCGTGACTTCTTTATATTTGACTTCAGAAATCTCAGCTATCAAGGAATTCTGTAGCTCCATAACTTCTAATCGCAACCTCTCAATCACTCTTTGGTTGCGCTTAACCAGAATACGGAGCCACTTCAAAGAACAATTTAAAGAAGCCTCTCTCCACTCTTGCAATAAATCACTCTCGTCATCCGTAAAATTACCAGCAGGTAAATGAGAAATTTGCAACCCCCTGGGAGTGATACTAACAGAAAAAAGAAGTTAGGTCTTACCATAACGTTCCATCTGAGTTGTTGATCTTCTTTCAGTCATCACTGATGGGTTCGGTTCCAAGCACTTGGAACCGAGTTGGCCTAATACCAAGCTCGTGTACACCAAAAACTCTTGAGCCAAGCTGTTACCCACAACGCCCTTCTCCCAGTTATCTTAGATTGAGTTTGCATGCAACATACAGAAGAAACAGAAAACAGAGGCCATTTCTGCACAGAAACCCTGAAACACCACAAGGACCCAGAAGATCCATCAGGAGCCTTGGGTGGGAGATAGTGGGAGGGTGTGATGACTGGAAGAAGATCAACAACTGAGATGGAACGTTATGGTAAGACATAACTTCTTTATCTGAAGTAGTTAATCTTCTTCCTGTTCATCACTGATGGTACAGAGTCTCAAGCTACTTGGAGAACCCGGGTGGTCTCTATGGAAGAACATTCCTGAGAACCATAGAGCCGAAGGCCACTCTTCCACTGGAGACCAAATCCAATTTGTAATGCTTGATGAAAGTATGGGGTTTAGCCCAAATGGCTGCTGCACAAATATCATCCATGGAAGCCCGGGAGTGAAAGGCAACCAAAGTTGCGATGGCCCTAGTTGGATTAACTTTGATTTGAAGTGGTTTAGATTCATTCGCTAGGGAGTATGAAAAGGCAATACAATCTCTGAGCCATTGTGATAAAGTAACTTTTGGTACAGCACATCCCATTCTAGGACTAGAAAAGGAAATGAAAAGTTGGTCTGACTTGTGGAAGGACTTAGTCCTGTCCAGGTAGAAGCGTAGTTATCTATGTACATCCAATGAATGTAGACAGTATTCTCCCATGTTGGAATAATTTGGAAAAAACACAGGGAGCTCAATGGACTGGTTAACAGAGAAGTCAGACACCACTTTCGGGAGAAGGTATAGGTTAGTACGAAGGGGGAGAAGGTATAGGTTAGTATGAAGGGATACTCTGTCTTTATGGAAGGTTAGATATGCGCTCTTGATGCATAAGGCTTGTAACTCAGATATCCGTCTGGCTGATGTGACCGCTACCAGAAACAAATTCCATGACAGGAATCTAAGATCACATGTCACCACAGGCTCAAAGGGGGGTAGAGAGAGAGACTGTAGAACCAGAGAGAAATTCCATGTCTCCATAGGTTGCCTGATAGGAGGTCTGTTATGGAAAACTCCCTTGAGAAAGGTCTTGCAAAGGTGGGTGGAAATAAGGGGAATGCCATCCTAGCTATTATGGAAATTTGAAATAGCTGCTAAATGGACTCGAATAGTAGAAGCTGATGCCCCATTGTCAGACAACTCAGAAAGATACTGAAGTATAGCAGCTGTAGGAGTTGAAAAATGATCTAGCATCTGATTATTAGACCAGATAGCAAATCTTTTCCATTTGTCTCTGTAGAGTTTTCTGGTGGATGGTTTATGGGAGGCCAGAATAATATCACGGACAGGTGAGGAGAGGGTTTCCTGCCTGGTGACTAATGAAAGTGGAGAAACCAAGCTGTCAGCTTGAGAGTGGATAGATTTGGGAGAGTCAGCCCTAGTGAGTGAGATATTAGGTCCTGATGAGTGTCCAGGATCCATGTAGGTTGTAACAGGTGAGGCCGGAGGAAGGGAAATCACACTTGTCGAGGCCAGAAGGGGGCAATGAGGATTATTTTGCATCTCAACCAGACTGCTTTCCTTCGAAACAGGGGTATCAAAGGTATCAGAGGAGAAGCATAGAGGAGACCCATGGGCCAATCATGAGTCAAAGCATCTCTCGGTGACTCCTCATCTGGGGGAAAGAGGGTAAAGTAGCTGCTGCATTTTTTGTTTGAAGGGGAAGCAAAAAGATCACAGCAAGGCTGGCCCCAATGGCTGAAGATTTCTGCCATCACGTTTGGGTTGAGAGATCGCTCATGTGGATGGAGGATGCATCTGCTCAGCCTGTCCGCAATCATGTTGGAGATCCCTGGGATATGCATTGCAAGTAAAAAGTGGTTGGAAGCTATTGCCCAATGCCAAATTCTCATGGCTTTGTGACATAGGGGGTAGGATTTGGTCCCTCCCTATTTGTTTATGTACCAGATGATGGACATATTGTTCAACTGGATTGCAATCATTCCTGATGGAAGGAGCAGATGAAGTGCCTGCAATGCTAACAGCACCACTCTTAACTCCAGGACATTGATATGCAAGTTGACCTCTAAGCTGGCCCACGCACCTTGGACTGTCTTTCCCTGGAAGTGGTCCCCCCAACCTATCAGGGACGCATCCGTGGTCACTGTGGTGTTAGGTTAGGGAGTCTGGAAGGGACGGCACCAAAGATTTTTTTCTGCTCTTATCCACCAGAGGAGATCTTGTTTGCAGCAGTTGGTGATGAGGATCTGTGAGTTCAGAGGATGGAGTTTGGATATCTACCGGGACAAGAGGAGTCATTGTAGTAGTCTCATATGCAATCTGGCTAGGGGAACAATTAGAATGGCTGCTGCCATAGACCCCAGAGCCTGTAGAACTTGCCTTGCAGACACCTTCCTTCGACAGAGTATCACTTGTGCTTGTAACCTTAGTCTCTGAAGTCTGTGAGGAGGAAGAGAGACTTGGATTGTTTGAGTATTGAATATTGCTCCTATAAATTCCAGTTGTTGGGTGGGATGAAGGTTGGATTTTTCCCAGTGTATTGTGATGCCTATAAACTCCACCAGTGCTAGAGTGTAGCGGAGGGCCCTGACCAGTAGGCGCTTGGTGGGGGTGGAGATGGGCCAATCGTCTAGATATGGAAACACCTGGAATCCCTGAAGTCTCAGATGAGCTGTCACTACTGCTAGGCATTTCATGAACACTCTGGGGGCCATCGAGAGACTGAATGGCAGGGCTTTTAATTGGTAATGACCAGCTCCCAGCCTGAAGCGAAGGAGACTCCTGGAGTGCTTGTCCATTTTGATGTGGTAATACGTATCCCGGATATCTATCAAGCACATTCACACACCCTCCCAAAAAATGGGAGAAATTATTGAATCATGACCATGCAGAATTTGGTCTGAACTACTGATATGTTTAGTTGGCTGAGATCCAAAATGGGTCTCCAGTCCCTGGCCTTTTTTGGTACCAGAAAGAATCTTGAGTAAAAACTGGATCTGCACTGGTCTGGGGGGACTTATTGGATGACTCGTTTTAGGCACAGCTTTCTTATTTCTGAAGTTGCCTCTTCCCTTTGACTGGGTGGAACATTGGGAAGACATTTTGGAGGTCTTCGATAAGAGATTAGAGGGATGCAAAAATGAAAGAATCTTGAGTAAAAACTGGATCTGCACTGGTCTGGGGGACTTGTTGGATGACTCATTTTAGGCACAGCTTTCTTATTTCTGAAGTTGCCTCTTCCCTTTGACTGGGTGGAACATTGGGAAGACATTTTGGAGGTCTTGGATAAGAGATTAGAGGGATGCAAAAACCTCTGGAAATTATTATCTGCACCCACTGCTCATTGGTAATAGAATGGCAGGCAGCTTGGTACAGAGAAAAACGAGCCCCGACTGCTTCCAGAGGAAAGCAATCGGGCACTGCTTCAGGAGCGTTGATAAGGTTGTCTGGAGAAAGAATCCCTGGAGTCCTGATTTTGGGGACCCCCTCTGCCCTGAAAGGGGCATCTACCATTATTGGAACCTCCTCTGCCTCTGGGGGAATCCTCACCATGTGCACTATGGACCTTCAGATTTTTTGTGCCATATCTTTCCACTCCTCTGGTTCCTGGAGAAAGAGTGCTGAGGTTTATAAAAATGTAGGCCAATGTCAGACAAGGTTTTTCTGTCCTGCTCGCACCTGGCTAATGTGTCCTTCACTTTAGAACCAAACAGAGTGGATGGTTCAATAGGGGCATTCAAGAAGGAAGACTTGAAGGAGTCCGCAAGGTCACAAATGCGCATCCAGGCATGGCGTCTCATAACTACACCTGCACCCGCAGCTCTAGCCACCCCTTCGGTTGTGTGGGACAGCATCCTCATGGATGAGTTGGAGATCGACTCTAGGCTAGCAAGCTGGGAAGCAACTTTATCACGTGCCCCGTCCAAAACTTGACCCTCAAGGGTTCCAGAGAGTTCAGAAATTAGGTCTCTTTGGAGTCTCGTAAAATGTGCCAAGTAATTCAGAGACCTGACAGCAAAGGTCGCCGAAGCAAAAACTCACTTCCCTAATCTGTCCACTGCCCAAGACTCTCTGTTGGGCTGATGGACAGCAGGACTTTTCTCCACAAGGTCCTTTATTGTGGCAGCTGCCACCACCATAGCGTCTACTGGTAAGCCTCTAGACCAATGAGGCTGTTCCTCTGGAGGGGAGAGTATCTTGTCTGGTCTCCGGGGAATGGCCTCAGTGGTATCAGGGTTCTTCCACACCCACTGCACAATGAGCATGACTAAATCATTGGTGGTGGGGGCCAAGAAGTAGAGGGTCAAGAACAGAAGGCCTGCAGGAATATGGATTCCTTTGAGGAAGGATTGGGGGGCTTCCAGTCACCCCTCTGCCTCAAAATTTCCAGGATGTCTCAAAGGAGACATCATCACGGGGTGACCGTGGGGACCCTTCCCCATCATCGTAGTCTGTATCCTCAGTGAGGGACTCATCTAGGGAGTCCATGTGTTTCCTCTTACATGTCCATTTCCGAGGTGGTTCTCCAGTGGGAGCATCTGAAGAAGACTCAGAAAGGAGGTTACCCTGTACATGGGTTTCCTGAGGCTTGCACTCTTGGTGTCCTGGGGGGTGGCCTGTGATAGCTGCAGCTCAGAAGGAGTGGGGGAAATGTCTGACATAGGAGGAGCACTTCCCAAAGCAAGCACCCTCTCAATCACCCAGAAGGCAGGCCCACCCGAAGAAGAATGGGAGTCCAGAACCGAGGAACACAATCACGGAACTGAGGTCACACCCCGCTCCATGCGGCCCGCTCCCGGGGAGAGAGCCTTAAGCAAAACCAGGGCAGGAGTCACCCCCGGGTCCGAAGACGGAACCAATGAAATAACTGGAACCGTACCTGGAGCCAGGGGTTCCACCCCCCCCAAGCATGAGATTGAGGAAGGGGTGGTTCAGAAGGAACTGAAACCCAAAAAGGCCTCGGAGCTTCAGAGAAGGTCATTGTCAGTGCCAAGGAGAGGAGTCCTCCCACAGACATTGGAGCTATGGGTCTCAGAATCAAAGGGTCCAAGGGAGGAAGAATACATGGGAGTCACAGGGGCAATGGACCCAAAACCCGGAGAGGGATGGATTTTAGGAAAATTTGTAATCCCTCTAGCTGTCAGCAGCTTATCAAACAGGCCCACTACATCCAATTCGGATAGACTCTTGGTGGACCTTACCCACACTCCTGAAGGGGAGTCAGGTCAGTCCAAAAAGGGGCTAAAGGCTTGTCCTGAAATGGATCCAAAGACGGGGAGTACTGGGTCCCTGGTGCAGTAAAAGTTGGCACCAAGGATTCCAGTTTTGAAACAGGCAAAAGGAGGACTATCGGTGCCAAGAAAGGGGTCGGAGCCGAAGGAATAGCTGGAGTGGAAGTCATTATCGGCTCCAAATAAGTCATCAGTACCGATCTCGGAATGGAGATGGGAGACATTGGTGCCGAGGTAATGGCAGGCAACAATGCTGGAGCCGAAATCACAGTCAGAACCATAACAGTCGGTGCTGATGGTGGCGCCGATGTGGAAGTCATTTCAATGTCTGTAGAGACCACTGGCGTGGAACTCAGAGTTGAAGTGGTCGGAACCGAGGAGACGATCTTGTGCTCCGTGGAAGACTTATGGGCCTTGTGCTTATGAGGCTTGCCCTTATCTACAGCCAGTGAAGAAGGGTCAGAATGAGGACATTTTTTGTCCTTTGATGGAGGGGTTGAGACCTCTGATGCAGAAAGAGCCTCAGAAAAAGTAGAAGAAAGCAGGCCTTTCAAAATAAGTTTATTTCTTCTTTCATTCAGCATCAGCTGACTGAAACTGATACAAATCTGACAGGGAGGTTTCACAGATAAATATGGAACCCTCAGACAATATACACATTCCTCATGCAGGTCGCTATTGGGGAGTTTACATTGCAAGAAGTGCAATGCTTAATCCCCAAAATCCCTTTCTTTTCAGACATACTCAGAAAAAAAAAAAAAAAAAACAATTCAACAATCTAAAAAGGGATAGAGAAGGAAAAGAAGAAAATACTAACAATGATATTGAGAATACCACAAGGGCATTACCAACAATGGTAAAAAGAAGATACCCATGGGCAGAGCTAGTTACGATAAGTAGGTATAGAAGAATTTTTAAGAGAAAAACTTATAAAATACTGAAAATTTTTTTAAAAAAATACAATACTTAGCTGGAGAGCTTGGTGAAACGCTGCTATATGGCTACGCGGCAAATGAGATCTGAGTTAACTGGGAGAAGAGCGTTGTGGGTAGCAGCTTAGCTTGACAGTTTTTGGTGTACGCGAGCTTGGTATTAGGCCGACTCTGTTCCGAGGGCTCAAAACCAAACACATCCATGATGAATAGGAAGAAGATTAACAACTTCAGATTGTATTTTTCAAGAAGCTTAGTATCGTAGAAAACAGTTACCTCTTTTGATAAAAGCCGTTCCAAGTGGTTAAACTTTTCTATACAGCCATCCTCACAACTAGGGCCCAATAAATCATCCGTGGAAAGTTTTAAGTCTCTTTCATGAAGAATATCAACTAATAACACTTCTCCAGTAGCTCTGGTTTCTTCAGTAATAAGCAGAAGTGAGTTACTGGAGACAGATGCTAATTCCATAATAAGAACACACCAAAATGAACAAAGTACAAAGAAACCAAAAACCAGGTATAAGCTCCAGTAACCACAACACTGTAGAGTAAAAATCACCAGTGAATTTATTCTGGTACCTCAGCTTTTTCCCTTCAATGAAATGTTTAAATACTATTTAAATATAAGTATAAATATATTTTTTGAATTCACTGGTACAAAATATATTTATATTTATATTTAAATGTGTGGTTGGGATGCAAGTTCCTTTTGAGTTTCTACAGCAAATTAGCTAATTAACAGATTGGTTAATTGTTTTTAAGTACACTTGGTGTATAAATAGAGCAACTTTGAGGTGTTTAAACATTCCACTGAAGGCAAAAAGCCGAGGTACCAGAATAAATTCACTGGTTATTTTTACTCCATGGTGTTGTGGTTATTGGAGCTTATAGGTATATGTTTTTAAGATATCTTAATCTCAAAGTTGGCTGTGCTTAACCTCAATAGACTTTTTAGTTCAATATTTACTTGGACGAGAGAGAGTTTTTATCTTCATGGAAATTACCCTTCCTAATTTTTGCATTTTTTTTTTCTTTTGTTCTATATCCTCTTTAATTTGAGATGCCACCAGAGCAGTTTATTTCTGAGGCTGCTTCTGGGCTTACTTCTGGTAGGTACAGTAGCCTCTATGCAGATGGTTGCACATGGTTGTACAGAGGTTTTGAGAGCAATTCAGCAGAGTGGTGTGATCTCAATGTTTGGAGGGGCACTGAATTTTAACAAACCATCACTTAATAGCAGATAATTTGCCTTGGAATACTTCTTAACTGTTACTGGTTTTAATGAGATTATGGAACTGATTTTGTTTTTGAAGGAGACACTTTTATGGTCAGCACTTCCAGGGAGGAAGAGACATGGGACAGTGCTCTCTCATATTTGTGAACACTAGGACCAGTAGGTTAGAGCTTTTAGTGGGGATATTCATTATTTGGTCAAGGGTGTTTGCATTTACAAAGTCCAGGAATCTCTGTGCCTGTAAATTTTAGACCATGTGGGATTCCCAGTCTATAGAGGGATAACTAAAGTCACCCATGACTTGGGTATTAGGCTGGATGATAAGGGTCTCTGTTAGGTCCAAGTATGCATTGTGAGCTTCTTGGGAGATAGAGGGTGACCAATAGCTGGCTAGACTGGATTTTATCTAATGTAATCTGCACATGAAGAAACTCCAGCATGTCTTCCTGTTTGACAGCCCTAGAGGTATGCTTGTAATTGATGTGTATTGAAATACCCCCACCTTTAGTGCTTGTCTGCACAGCTACTGGTCTAAAAGTGTGGAAGGCACTGAAACCTTCCCCTACTAGGGTACTCTCTACCAGTTTAAACCATGTCTCTAAAAATACACAGATATCTATATTCTCAAGTGTGTGGGGAGCTTGGAGGAAGCACAGTTTTTTTTATGTACGGTCCTAGCATTGAACAGTAACACCTTGAGGTTCTTTTGAGTTGATTTTGCTATGTTGGTAGTGTGAAGCCCCTGCACTGGCTCAGTAATCAAGGAGCCTCAATCATCACCACTGGCAACAGTGAGGGATGTACACAATGGGGGGGGGGTGACAAGTGCACACACAGTAAAGTGCAATCTCCCTTAAGAGCACACAGAGATCGCAGTCCGTCTGAGGCTGGTTTCTCTCTCTTTCTCCAGATCCCAAGTAAGACTCATCACTGGCACAGCTATAGGGTTAAGATCTCAGCCGAGTGGCCAAGTTAAGACCTCCAGCACTCTCTCTGCCCAACCAGTGCTTCGTGTCCCTACCCAAGTGGCTGACACACACACACACACACACACACACACACACACACACACACACACACACACACACACACACACACACACACACACACACTCTTTGAGATTTGATTGATATACAAACACACACACACCTGGCAAACACTGGCACAGGTTTACTAGCTATGTCCCTTCTGCCCAGACTATAAGGTAGTACCAGCTGCCACCAGCCACCCTTACGTATCAGCTATTATAAGGCCCTTACAAATTGTGTCCAATCCTAATGTGTAATGTTACTATTAATCCAAATGGTAGTTTTGACCAAGCAAGGCTATTGGAGTGGCCTGTACAGTGTCAACAAATATATATGCAAGTACTGTAAGAGCTTAAATATAGCTCACAAATGTCGGCCACAAAGGTTTAAATACATTTAATAATAAATAATAAAAGAACAAGACAATACTCAGAAAACAAACACAGTTACTTCAGGGTTCAAAATCACAGGAAATATTTTAAAACAACATTGTAGGACAGTCTCAAATAAATACAGAAAACATCTAAACTAATCTTTACTATATTCCTATCTACATTTAAGAGATACTATGCCCTAAGTCTTACTTATAGACAACATGCAGGCAGAAGTGCTGAGTGGATGTTTCTAGGTCCAAGGCAAGATACAAAATGCCTAGTCACTCTCTGAGATAGTCCTTAAGTTAATATTACCCATTTTACTGCCGGGTTAGCCTGGATGACATCACTTTTTGTTATCTGACTTCAGTTACCAGGCTAAACCAGAAACTAATATAATTTTAACATCTCTGTGTGAGAAATGCATCTCTCTCAGATGTTTTCAAAGAGCTGTGTAGCTGCTAGGAAGTCATAAAGCAATCAAACACTTTACATTTTAAACCTAGTAATTACTTTTCTTTCCAGACAATAGAACATCTTCTAGCTCTAGACATTGTGTCTGCTTGCTGCATTGAAACTAACTTTTATAGAACATCGTAAAGCACTTAATTTCAATGTATTTTCTTGAAGTCTTGCAAGTTAATCTTCTATGTTCCAGCAGGGCATGTTGTGGTTACATTCTTCAAGCTCAGTACATAACATACAGTTCTGTATAAATCATGTCAATATTCACAAATGACATAGAATTATTTACGGAATTCCAAATAGCTGGGCTGGCAGTGTCACAGGTAGGTTTGTTAATTTGGCATTGCCTAAAAAAGGCACAACTATGAAGAAAGCAGTAGCCAGTATTCAAAAGCCTAGAGGGGAAAAGTACAGACCATCCTTGGCAAAGCAACATGGTCTGTTGACCACGTTCTCACAAGATGATAAATACTGGATCCCCTTAGAATGCCACCAGAAAGCCTGCCAGTTGTTGAAATCAATATTTTTTTTGCTTATATTTTGGCATCTGCCACAGTGATGGTAATATGCTTCTCAGTATCAGCCTTCTACTAGTCTGACAGACATAGTCTGAAAGCTCCATATTGTCTGTCTTCATATAGTCCAGTGGGGTACATCTCAGGTCATTTATAGCTACATGGACTATGGAGGAATCTTGCTGGTACCTCTGGCATAATGACTTGAGTACATTCATGATTTGGAGGATCCTAGCCTCAGGTAAGCAGCTAAAAGTTTTAGTATCCTTTTTCAGGGTCTATATCACATTATCAAAACCACAAAAGGTTGAATACCTCTTCATCGATCCCTATTTGTCAAATGTGAATCCATCCAACAATGTCTACTGAAAAAAATATTTCCCATGGTAAGTAACATGTTTGAAAACCTACCAACTGCAATAAAAACAGCAAAATGTAAAACCCATCCTGGTGGGGTGGTATGCCCCCCACACCCCCTAACTAAATATA
Organism: Protopterus annectens; assembly: GCF_019279795.1. Classification (NCBI taxonomy): domain Eukaryota; kingdom Metazoa; phylum Chordata; order Ceratodontiformes; family Protopteridae; genus Protopterus; species Protopterus annectens. The sequence continues at coordinate 753,839,470 of NC_056746.1, read as the reverse complement.
CCAACTCTGAAATCTACTTTTTATATCAAAATTTCATAGTCTCAAACAAGAAAAGTAAAACCCCACTTCTGCGAAAGAGCACAACATTGAAAGTGCACTTTTGCAAAATCCGATTCACCGAATCAAAAAACAAAACAAAACAAACTACTTTAAACACTGTTTTGCAGGGGGCAAGCAACCCTGCACCCCCCATCTGGAGGGCTGTGCCCCCCACCCCCCTACTTAAATTTACTAACTCCTCACACTACAGTGGGGGAAAAGATATATTTCCTTATCCCCACTGTAATGTATTTTGGTGAATCAGTTTTCAGAAAGTGCACTGTCGATGTAGTGCACTTTCACTTAAGTGGGTTCGATTTTCTGTTTGTCAAGAAAGTGTTTTTTCAACAAACAGAAGTAGACCCCACTACAGTGGGGAAAATGGCAAATTCCCAATATTGGCCACTGGTCACTTACTGTGGAAAACATTTCATGGAAACAATCATTTGAAGGATTCAGAGTTAAAAAAATAGCAGTTGATGAAGAGGTTTTCAACCTTTTTAGGTTTTGACAATCTGATAAAAACCCTCTTTTTCAGCCTAGTTAGAAGGATATCAGTATATCTTACAATGAAGTCTCCTGTAATGAGAGACCTGGAAAGTGTGTTTGCTTGCCTTAGGGGCTTAGTGTTTGGAGCTCCACTGAGAGTGACAGTATGCATAGTGTTAGGCGTTGTTTTTTCTGAGTGCCTTTGGGCTTGCTGAGGCATAGCTTTAACAGCGGGTGGTCTAGGGGATCTTTGTTGTTTATTAAGATTGCTCTTAAATGCCTCAGCATACATTAGTCTATGTGTGTGTTGTGTACTGTGTGAGGTAGGTATAGGGTGTGTGATTATGACAATCTGATGTGAACTTGTATGACAGAGTTTAGCATCAGTGTCATTGTGTAATTATACCTCTCACATACTGTGTCTGATTCTTTAGGGACTAAGTGATTGTCAGTAAGCATGAGACAATTGTTACATTGTCTCAAGATGTCCATATCCACCAAGCTGGCTACAAAGAAGTTAGAAATTGCATATTCATAATGTCTAATCCATTGATTTGTGAGCTACAAAGGAGTGGTGTATTTGGGTTAGATGGCTATTAAGGGCACTTTGTTTGTGCAGACGAGTAAGGGTACTCTACTGGGGCAGATTAAGCTCAACAGCACTAAATTCCACTGACTTTAATATTTGTACAATACTAAATTCTACTAAATCTGTAGGTATTGCCATTCAAGGCTCAACTAGCTGCTCTAAGCTTATTGGCACAAAAGGTATTTGCACTATACTGCTGCATTACAGGTGTGATGGATTTCTACTCCAGGCCAAAAATCAAGGAGACTCAATCCTCACCAGTGACTCTGGTGAGAGACATTCACTAAGTACAAACATGGATTCACAAAGTATTTTCAGATGCAGCTCCCTGCACCAAGTACAATTTCCCTTAAGACCACACAGGGAGCATGCTTCAGACATGGGGGTGGACTCTCCTTCTCTCTCCAGACTCATACAAAACTCTACACTGACTACTCTAGTGCTCTTTGTCCCTGTTCCCAGTAGCTGGCACACACACACTTGGATATTTCAGTTTCACACACACATACACACCTGGGAAAAGCTGTCACAGATTTATTAGCTGTGCTGTTTCTGCTCAGACTCTGAGGTAATCATGCTGCCGCCAGTCTGTGTAAAATTAATACTAATACAAATAGTAGGGTGTGACTAAAGCAGCAAGGCTTTCAGGACCAGCTACAGTGTCCATAAGATAAGCATAAGTACTCTCAATATGTTAAAAGTATTTTCTAAAGGACCATGCACAATGTAAGGTATTCAAATATTTAATGATAAGTAATAAAACAGAAAACAGGTGAATACTGAATACAATAAACAACAGAGTTGCAACCACAGAGTTATAAAAAATAATATAGTTGGATAATTTCTCACATATGCAAAAAACAATACTAAACTATTCTCACTAAATGTCCCTGCCTAATTAAAGAATGACTGTTCCCTGACTACTTACTAAAGCAAGGCAAGATGATGCGTGCTGACTGTCTTACCACAGCAAAAGCCAGATGATGTCTCTCTCTGTCTGTGTAGATGTGTTAAATATATATCCTGTCAGAAATATTTCCTATCAGGTTCCAAAGTGCTGCTGTCAGGTTCCAAAGCAACCAGATGCTGGCTAGAGGATGACATCACCTCCAGTCACCTGATGTTGGTGCAATACACATACAGAACTTTGCTAAGATCTGTGGCAGGATATGAAAGCTATAACACAACTTCAAATTTTCCACCCTTCCAGGGTTCTCTGATAAACATACACATTTGATCAGTTACAACAATACAACCTAATATACGTGCATACATTCCTTCTGTCCAGCAGGACCTACTGTTGATTCATTTTATACACAAGTAACTTCACAAATATATTTTAACTCAAACATCTGTACAAATCAGTGTGATAGTCAGATAATATAAAATTCATTACAAAACTCCAGCTAACTAAGCTGGCATATGTACACATGTACTGCCCTACTCTCCCTGGCACAGATGACACTACCTCATAACACACAACAGGTTACAGTTTTATGGATTGTTCCACAGAGAAAATTTGCTTTCTAGGTGTTTGATACTGTACAGGGCACTGCTAACCCACGTGAACATGTAAAATATATAGCAGCGCAGAAAAAAAAGAAAACTAAATAATGAACTGGACAATAAAATGACTACCCTGTGAGTCCTGTTGTGTATTTCCCCACTTACATAGACCAGACAAACACATTCTGCCACAAGATGAATAAACCCAGTCCTCTTGATGTAAAAACACAGTAGAAGAGATCCAGAAGTACAATGCTAACACAAACCACTTAAATAACTAGCTGGAAATCCCTTGCTGAAGGTAATTTCAAGAGAGTAACAGTGAGAGGAAGAACAATTTTATTTTTACAAAAAAAAAAAAATCAGTGAAATGCACACATAAAAGCAGGAAACAAGCGATCACTGATAATAACAAGTGCGATTTGGCAATCAAAGGTACTTAACTTTGTCTGGATCATACTGAATGCAAGCAAAATCCTTCTTGAATACAGGCTAGGACTACAAGATTTGTTGAGCTTCAGGAAAATTAGCAGGAGATGGTATATAGATAAGCAGGTTTACTCAAATACAATACTGGTTTGCTGGGTGGGCATTCAGTATCATGAGTCTATGGAAAACAATAGGTGAGAAGAGTACATAAATAGCTTATATAACAGTCAATAGGAATGAAAGAAGGAGGGATGAACTTCAGAAATCAGATTATTATAAGGCGTAGAGGCCAGAGACACAGCCTTATTATAAAAGGGTTAGGAAATTAAATTTTCAAGAAACAAGCAGGCTAGCTACAGAGGCTAGAAATCAAATAAAGGCAATATTGGAGCTCTTTTAGAAACAGTTTAATGTGTTATTGGGGGATGGGGCAGACAGAGAATGCAAGCTGGTAAATGGAAAGCAGAATATAAAAGCACTGAAGCACAAACTGGAGCAGAGACAATTCTCTCACTATTGAACTTCTACTACAGTTTAAGGCACCAGACTATGCAGGCATTTACCAGTAACACTGTTTATGGAAAAAATGCTGCAACAAATGATTAAGGCAGTAGTAGTACAACATAGTTCTGCCACAACCGTGAATTAAACTCCAAAGACTTGGGCCAAGCAGGATTTAAAATACAAACAGATAGCTTTTAGAAGTAATTCTACTTGTGGGAATACAGCTGTAGAATAACTAAGGTCCCAGAGCAAACTAAAAATGCAATTAGATGGAGCAGAGCAGAAAAGAACACAGTAGTATTACCAAACAGGTCACTGAGTGCAACTCAAATATCTAAGCAGAATTGAAATAATTAAAATGATTTAATTCCCTTTCCCTTTTTTGAAAAGCTAGTTACTCATAGTTCCACACCTCGCCAAGTCTTGGATAAAAGACCAAAGTTTCTCCAGACTACTAGCTCAGTGAGGGCAGCAGTACTTAAGGTTATATTTACATGAGTCTATACACAGCCCAAATGCACAAGTTGACTGCTGAGAGATTAGAACCCCCCCCACCTATCTAGTTAGACAAACTAGAGGACACAATACTTCATGTAAGTGCCACTGCAGAAGAAGCTCTCCCCTTGTTTTTTTTCTGAAGACAGAAACAACGTATGTGTGTATGCATGCATATATTGCCTTTGCTTTTTTTAGTGTCCTATGAGCTCTCTGTCATTTTTGGTTAGTCTGACAAAGTTTGTCTCTCCTTTCTTCTTTTCTACTATGCAGCAAAAATTTGTTTTTCTCCTGCTTTATCCCTTCTGCCAACTTTCCTTCAGCTTTTATGTTTCCTGCCCTTTTGGTATCTTCCTTGTGGGTCTGCCTACTCTACTTCCAAACCCCTCTTTTCTACCTTTATTAAGCCCTATTGTTTACCCAAATTGCTAGCCTCACATTCCTAGGTAGACAAGTTGGCCTTCACTTTTTGCACTCCCCACACCCACATGTCTATATCCTTAATTAACCCCTCCCTACCCCATTTCCATATCTTATTTGTTGCAATAGTTTTCTCCCAATCTCTTACTCATCCTTGACTGTTCCACAAAGCAGTTTAATCAATTGTCTTAAAATCCCTCAACATCATCTTTGTGTTTGCATACTTATACTTTTTTCTACTTATCAAAAGTACAGTGGCATCATAACAGTTGGCTAATGGTGCATTAATCTTGGCATCCATAACCCTGTCTGCACTGGTTAAGAAAATAACCAGAATTTCTTGTACAGTCCTGCACCAGTTGATTTGAACACCTCATTATCAAAAACCTGTGTCAACTCTCTTTCTGTCTATACTCACCCAGTCTGCTCCTGGCTAGTTCAGATCCTCATTGAGTTTTGCCTTCTTCCTTATGCTACAATTTTGTTTTCTGTGGTGTAGTCCTTTATCTTTTTCCCATGATGTACCTGTGAGGCAATATGCTGTACCAGTCCATCAGCGTCCTCCATTCCTCTGTATCATAATTACCTGGACAATTAGCATAGATTTTGATCCTGACCACAGGCTTGTCTCATTCTTAATTTGGTGTTCTTTATCCTCTCTAAGCTCATAGCTGATGTTGTCCTTTATGAGCACTACTACCCCCACACCTTCTTTCTCATTCCTGAACATATTATTTAAAAGCACTGCCATGTCTCACCCATCTTATTGTTGGCCAGTGTTCCTGTGATATCAGCAATGTCCACTCTTCCCTTCTGCATCACTGTTTGATGCTCCTCCATCTTCCTACCTATGATCATTGCATTGCAAGCTAAGACTACCTAACCATGCTGCAAGTCAACCCCTTTTATTCATTTTCTTTAACATATCTTTTTACATTCTGTCTCCTGTCTGATGCATACCCCTTCTGTTTTTGTGACACCCCATACCCCTTCTTCTTCTTCTTTGGATTAGGGATGTGAACTCTGTGAATTTCCTATTGCACCCCAGCAATAAGCTGCACTGTTCCTTTTGGCTACAATGAAGCCTGCACCCTTGCATCAAGCTAGTCTGTCTGCCAGATTCTCTATCCTTCTATGACCTGTAAGCCTTTTGGTCTTATCCATGTTGCACCCACTCATTATATTCTCTAATACTCTGTTTCCTTGGTTTGCTGATCACTTACAGAGGTAGCAGGTCTAACAAAGTTACCTCTCTCTCTCTCTCTGTGTCTCTCTCCCTCTCTCTCCCTCTCTCTCTTTCTCTATCTCTCTCCCTCTCTCTCTCTCTCTCTCTCTCTCTCTCTCTCTCTCTCTCTCTCTCTCTCTGTGTCTCTCTCTCTCTCTCTCTCTCTCTCTCTGTGTCTCTCTAACATTTGAGAATGAAAATTCAAGTTATCTCTGGTCAGAGTTTAGTACACCAAAATGTTTTGCTTCTCCTGAGGTTGCATTCTTTTCACTTTTCCCACATTCCTCCTGCCGTGTTCTTTCTGGCTGAAAAAGATGTGCTTCCCACCTTAAGACACTTTTCCTGCTCTGTCAAGATCAGCTGCTCCTCTCCCTAGCCGGTACTTGGTATATGAAATTAACAAATTATATTTCATATACGTAATCTCTGAGGTGCAGCGGGACGGAGGTCTAACTGTGAGACATGACCAAGGTTCAAACAGCAATTTAGACATTACAGGAGCTGGAGGAATGATAAGCTGATGCCTGCCCAACCATCTTGGGGGACTGGTGGAACAGAAAGGTCACAAGCCTACAAAAACTGTTAGCTAGAACACTTGAAAGGTGAGAAAAACATATCCATCTTGCCATTCAATGCCAGCTCATGACACTTTTCCCAGAATATGGCAAGTTTAGATTTTCAGGTAAAAAACAATTATGTTATAGTGTGAGTGAAGTTGCAGGCAGGATGCTGCCATTTCTCCTTTTTAACTCATCAGACCCATTCAGAAAATGATAATTCACCAGCACTAATAGATAATCTATCTATCTATCTATCTATCTATCTATCTATCTATCTATCTATCTATCTATCTATCTGTCTATCTATCTGTCTATCTATCTATCTATCTATCTATCTATCTATCTATCTATCTATCTATCTATCTGTCTATCTATCTACTCAAAGGTCACACATGTATGGAGAGAGGGGAATAATCATATCTGTCAAATCCGACCAATCCCTCTTCTCTGTAGTAGTAGAAACCCAGACAACAAGCTCTTATAATATTTCTGTCAAGCAAATCATGAATGAAATGAAACATGCACAGATGGGTGCCCTGACCTACTTTTAGTGGTTCTGTAGCTGGTTACAGAAAAAATAATTTCAGAATACTCGTTAAGTAGTGAGATGACTAAATGAATTGGCTAAAGTAGTAGAGAAAGACCTTAGTTATTATAGACTGGGAAAAAAGGCACAAAGATATTGTAACAAATATGTAAGATGGTACTACAAAGAACATTAGGTTATAACATTAATAACCATGAGAATGCTACTCAACCGAAGAGACAGTCAAGTGAGACATTGGATCAGTATTGATAAAAGAAATGTTGTATTCCAGAAGCAAGGGAAGATTACTGAAAAACAGATGCATTAACTATACAGTTTTAAAGAATGAAATTATAATGCAGTGGTTGGTGAAAGGCAGAAGCTATAACAAGGAGAGGAAACCATTTAGTAAAATACATCAATTAGAAATAATACAGCACACTAAAAGTATAAGGGAGGTAGAGAATGTCTTATGTTAACTGCAAAAGTAGTTTGCTAAACTTTTAAAAGAGAATGTTAGGTACTTTAATAATTAGATTATAGAACAATTGAGATATATTCAGTGCTGTAACCTGTTTTAAAAACCTCAGTTAAACACGTATGACTTTAAATAATCTCAAAAAATATGTCATACATTTGCAAAAGTATAATAATCAGTATTAACTCTAATAGAAAAACTAAATAATTCAGTGTACCTTTGCCACTAATCCAGTTAACTAAAAACAAATATGCTGCAACATAAAATGTAGAATTCCAGTGGTTATTTTCTGGTTATGAGTGTTCTGGGGAAGTGATGAAGTGAGCTGACTATTGAATGAATTACTTTTTCAAGAGTTAGCTCAATAGAGTAGTTAAGAATGCACTTGAATTCAAGCCCAGTGTATTACGGTGGCATTAAACAGGCACAAGTGATTGATAACCAACAGCAGCTGTATTTCATTCTTTAATTTGTTCTGTGCAGTACTGAAATGTTCACTGTTATTAAAGGAAATAGCAGCTAAATAATCCAGGGAAGAAGTTTGGATCAGTTTTTCCACAGTAATTTCTTCATTGTAGAAAGCTAAGAGGCCTAATGGTTCATTAGTACAAACAATCTTTGCTACAGATACTGAAACATCAGTATAATAATTTGGATAAAGAATTAATTTACAAAAGCTCCAGAATTAATCAGTCAATGTCATAGCATAGAGCAAAGCTTATTTCTGTAGTATATTTGGGCACCACTCTGTTTGTGTTGTTGAAATACAGGCTGATACGAAATCTTGAATAAATTATATTTATTGCTGTTACTTTTAAGATTAAGCTTACTTATAAAGATTTTTTTAATTTAAATATAAAGCTGAAATGCTGTTAATGTACAGAGTAGCAGCAGTGCATGAGAAGTAACAGCAACGTTTTGAATCAAAGCAGATAAGAATACATGTTTTGATTTTCTCGCTGTTTAGAACTCGCATTGTAGCTGAGTTTTCCTCTGAGTAAAGGCTACTGGATTTCAAAGACTAACATAATGGAGAAGAAAAATTGGCATGTTTCTGTTTTAAGTGTATACATATATATATATATATATATATATATATATATATATATATATATATATATATATATGTATGTATATATCTATATGTAGTTTTTTATATATGTAAATATTATGTGTAGGCTCTATATGGCTTTAAATTTTAGTTGTATCATAATAGATTGAACGTGTTTTTCTGTATGTAGTGGATTTTAATTAACGCATATACACCAAAGAAGGGACTTCTTTTGAAAGCTTTGTGGAGTAATAAACTTGTTTCTCACTGACTGTGCATGTCCGTTATCTGGATTTGCTTTATTTGCTTTTTGTGGAATTTTTCCTGCAATCCACGATTCACCATAGTACTGGACTGCTTTTTGGTTTCCAGTAATCAAGGAGCCTGAATCCTTACCACTGACACTGGATTGGGATGTGCACTTGGAATACAAATGGATACACTCAGTATTTCCAGATACAGACAGTCTGCATTAAGTACAATTTCCCTTAAGATACCCCAGGAAACACACTCAGCCCAGGGTCTGGATGTCTCTAAATATTTCTACCTCCAGGTTCCCAATAATACTTCCCACTGGTACAGCTGTAAGGTTAGGTCCTCAGCCAAGTGTCCAAGCCAAGTCCTCTGGCACCTTCTCTGTAAACCCAGGGGTTCGTGTCCCTGCCCCAAGTAGCTGACACACACACACACACACACACACACACACACACACACACACACACACACACACACACACACACACACACAGACACACACACACACACACACACACACACACACACACACACACACACACACACACACACACACACACACACACACACTCATCTAGGAAAGGCTGGAACAGATTTACTCACTTTACCAACTTTTCTCCCTGCTTTCCAGACTATAAGGTAGTTACCACCACCACCAGACACTCCACAATCAACTACTCTAAGGTCCTTAACAAAGGGTATCCAATTACATGGTACAATATTAATACTAATACAAATCACAGTAGTTGATCAAGACAGCTAAGCCTTCTGGATGGCCCACATAGTGTTACCAAATAAATATAAGTATTCTCAAAGGTTAGATACTTTCTATAAGGACCAGCCACAATAAAAAATGAAATATATTTAATAATAAACAATGAAAAAACATGAAAATATTGAATTCATATTTACAGTAAACCACAGAGTCCAGATCACAGGGAATATTGAAAAGAACCGTGATGGACAAATGCAGACAAATAAAGAAAAACAATATCTAAATTAACACTCACTATATTCTTGACTAATCTAAAATAATTACTGTTCCCTAGTTAAGTTACTTAGTACCACAAGACAAGATGCTGTGGGTGGGGGTCTTTCTAGTTAGGTTCCCCAAAACAGAATACTCAATACTCTGAGATTTCTCTTTGTAATATCTAAAATATAATTTCCAAGAGGGCTGACAGAATGACCTCATCTGGTCAACAGACTCTAGGTTCTCACAGTATTACCCTTTTAAGCTGAGTCAGGAATTTAGCAAAGACAGCTACAATATACATCTAAATGCTTATGGCAGTGCCTGGGGCTTCCCTTCATTTTACTGAGATAATGTACAAAGGGTTTTTCCAGACATAGCTTCTCTGGTCCTATTCAGCACTGTGGGGTGCCTTTTAATCGTTTAACAGCTCATTTATATTCCCTTATTTTTCTTAAAGTAATTTAACTGGTTAACCTCTGCTGTGCCAGTTTCCTCTATTAAACATATTCATTTGATTCAGTTACAATAATGCATATACATTTCTCTTCATTTCTGAAAGGTGGGCTTTTGATACATTTCAACACAAGCAAAGTTCACAAATACATTTTCGTCACAAGCATCTGTACAAACCAGTTTGATATACAAATGATATGCAGTTAATACATTTGCAACATAAGCATCTTGTATAAATTGGTTTGATATTAAAAGGACATATCATTCTTTACAAAACTCCAGCTGGATATGCTGGCACTTGCCCATATCATCACAGGATGTACAAGCAAAAGTAGATGATAAAGATTGTACTTTTGTTGACTTTGTTAAACTTGCCACACTTTGTGTAATTAATGTTTGGAAGGACACTAAAAGGAAAAAAGTAACTGTAAGCAAAACAGTTTTTGTTCTTAACAACATTTTTATAAGCATTTAATGATATAAATTGCATATTATATAGTAAAGTATTTTCACTGATTGATGTATGGGATAAAAATACTAAAGTAAACAAGTACTTTTTTCTTTTTTAGTTTTAAGAAATATAGGCATTGCAATGTAAAAGAAGACAGACTCGGCAAAAGCACGTTTAAGTTAATGTGCTGTAATTATGGCCTGTTGATGGGAATAGGAGTGTAAAAGAGCACTGATTATAATACATGAAAAGTTGAGATGTTTTCTCTTATTTTTGCATAGGTGAATGTCTAGATTAATACCCTTGGTTTAATCTAATAACACAAATCAAAGTATGTGAGCTTTACAAACAAGAGAACATTGTGAATGTAATGAAAAGTTTTCTTTTAGTAAATAAATGCTCAATGGAAGTTGAGAAGTCTGTAGCTGAGAACAGCTATACATTCTGCTCTTATGTTTTCATAGAAACAAACTGACTACAGGTACAGGCAATAAATCTCAAGTCCTAGGCATTGTTTGCTGAGGGAATCATACAATAAAGGGTACAAGCACAAGCAGCTTAGTAAAAAAATAAAAATGTAAGTTATTAGAAGTGAATAAGAGACAGCTGCTTTCCTGGTACCCAAGTACTTCAATGCACTTACTAGAACTGTATTTAATTAATTTGTATTTAAAGATAGCCAGTGCACTTTTTCTTAAAGCAAAAATTTTACAATTTCTGGAAGCATACATGCTACTTTTCACAGCTGGTAGGGGATTAAAGAAAAACAAGAACAGACAGCAATCAGTGTAAACAGAAGCAACAATCAGTGTAGGTAGGAACACAGGCTTTAACAGGCACCTTAGAATTGGTCACTCTCATTTTTGGTTAGGTAATGCCTATGGGTGCAGCTGTTAATTTGGGAGAATTGTTCCAATGAGGAGGCTTAAACTTCATTAACTGAAGAAGTGCATAATTGTATGTCCTTATTTTAAATGAAGAGGCTATGGACTATTTTGGGGTTGTGTTTGGTATTTTGTTTGAGGGGTTTTGTTAAAGCAAACAGTCATGCAAAATGTGACATAGATATGGATCAGTGTGGTTTTGTGGAGGGGTGGCAAACACTTGACAATATTAATAGAAGAATGGTAATCCAGAGGGAAGTTTAATGTAAGAAAATATTTCTCCTGTTGGTGGGTCTTGATGCAAAGAAAGTATTCAACAGAGTAAGCTGGAATTTTATGAGTAGGACAATGGAAGCATTTCCATTTCCTGATACAATAATAAGTTTAATTTGGAGGAAATGTAAGGGAACAGAGGCAAAAATTAAAGTGGGAGGGTTCCTCTCTGATAAGTTCTGTCTGAACAGGGGAACCAAGCAGTCCTCTTTCCCTTTTGTTATTTGGTTTATATTTACAGTCATTAACAAAAAAAATAAGGGACTCAGAAATTCAAGTATATAGTTGGTACAGCAATCAACAAAAGTTGGCTTTATATGCAGATAATATTATTTGTTTCTTGATAAAACCAGAAAGGGATATCTTAGTGTGCTGGAACATTTTGAAACAATTTCAAGTCTTTTCAGGATATACAATTAATTGAAGATAAAACAAAGTGTATAGCTGTAAACTATGTAACCAGACATGAACTGGTTCAAGAATAGCCATATTTAAGTATTTAGGAGTATGTATAAAAAGGATTCTGTTATAGAAGCTAAGAATGTGTGGGAAGATACCAAACAGATACTAAATAAAAGATAATACAAAAAATGAGAAACTGGAAGGTTTTGTTTATGGATATGGATAGCAAGGTACAAGCAATAAAAATGTTTAGTCCTTTTAGTTTTATATACAAGTGAGGAATATTTTTATCAACCAGAGGAGACATTGTGGACGATAATTAATAAAGAGCTGAAGGAATTTATCTTGGAGGGGAAGTGGGCAAAGGTCAAGTGTGATAAGATGATCCTTCCAATAGAACAAGGTGGTTTAGAATTATCTGATTTGAAGGAATATCTTAGAGGTACACGGGTAAGGCTCATAAACATAACAGAAGCAGAAAGTTATAATTCAAAGTGGAAAGGGATGATGATGATGAAACAGGAGGGAATTCAAGAAATAAAGAGAGAATGGGATTTTGGATGCAGATCCTTAAGGAGAATGTCAGCAGTCATACAGAATAATCTATTCATACGGTAGCAGAAAGTGTTGTAAGAACTAAGCTAACATGAGAATGGAGAAAGAATATTTTGCTGATAGAGATGACTGTGATTAGAGGTACAGAAAATAGTCAAGAAGGGGCTAGAATTTAATGAAGAAAACAGGCAAAGAAACCAAGGAACCATGAACATGGGGGGAAAGAATTAGAGGGGGAATTGTAATAGAATGGGAAGAGACCAAGAAGACATTTGGACTGTAGGCTAGAAACTGCCATCCCCATCAGGGATTGATATCAGAGAATAAGCAAAGAAAAATGGATAAGGGGATCTTAAATGAAAGACCTGCTCTAGCAGAGTTTTTAGTTGAATCTACAATAGAAGCTGCTGTTAAAAACAGAAAATTAGTAGGGTATGCAAACTATTGTTCAATAACTATAGGAATCAATCTATGGAGGTTGTTAAAGATTGGGAAGGCAGACTGGATAAGCAAATCACAAGAAAACAGTGGGAGGACATATGTTTGGCTCCCAAATATGCAACAAAGTCTAGAAGATTTTTGCCTGGAAGTGTTTGCCTATGTATTTTTATACCACAAGCAAAAGCATAGGAATAACAATTTCATGACCTTTTATAGTGGTGTTGTTGTTTAATATGACCAGTGAGTCTCTATGCTCCTTTCCAAGGATCTTCAGAGAATTGGGTATGGAACTACCTAATCGTAATGGTGAAGCTAGTCAACGTAATAATGTTCCTATAACCAATAATGGTGATACTCATTTTCTTGGTAAAAAAAATACCAGCTCAGATGTGTCGGGAAATGCTGGCATTGGTATAATGAAAAGATGGGAAGATTCCCGTAAAAGAGGCTCTCTTAATCCATTTGCCATGGTGGGTAAGAAGTCTGAAATTTCTGATAACCCTGATGTACAAGAACTATGTTCTAAACTTGAAAAGTTAATATTCAAGGAGACATCTGTTTTTTACAATATTGGTAGTTTACAGCGATACTGTAAATTGGAAATAACTTCACGTGGACTTAGGTCCATTAAAAATCCATCTTCTCCTTTTGATCTGACTGATGAGTTGGAAATAAAATTTCAAGGACGATGGATTGCAGCAGCTCATCGCTGCAGTCTAGAATGGGTTTCAATTTTAGTTGAACGGGACAATGTTAAAAGGGAAAAACTTGTCACTGAAACCAAATTAACTTGTGAACAGCTAGTTAATTTAACATCTAATTCTACACTTGAAAATCTTTTGGTTAATATTAACACCAAATTAACCAGCTATGAAAAAGAACTTGTAGATAGAAAGAAATATAAATTAAATAGAGACATTCGCGATTATGACCACAAGAGGGCGTTTGTATTCCCCGCCAATTCTAAAACTAGGAGAAAGAATGTTACTTTTCAAAAAGGAAATCCGGTTTCGGAACAATATAAAAACAAAAGTTTACTTTCAGGTGAAAGCGGGGCATCATCGTTTGATGAGGATGAAAGGGATGTAGAAGATTTCCCCAATTTGCCTAGAGCTGCTAATTCAGAAACTTTTCGGATAACCTATACAGAACAACATGGGCCCAGTAACAATTCCAGGAAAAGAGGCTGGCAGAATTCGGAACACCAAAGAGACTCGGGCGATGGATGTTTTAAGAAAGGTAGATGGACATGACACTTTTTCAGGGACTTTTACTAATGAATATATTATTAATTTGTCTAATTATCTTTTTGATGATATAGAAATGTCAGTCCTTATGAAAGGACTGAAATTCATTCCAACTTGTATACCATGCAAACATGAATTAAAAATAGAGCTGTTTAATTTGTATCGTAAAATGAACTTAAAAGATTTTTTCTTTAAGAAGGAAAATGATATGCGTAATGAACATGATAATATTAGTAATGATGTATCTACAGGTAGTGATATAGATAGTGAAGATTCTTATTATTCCTGCATTTCAGATAGTGAGGGTGACAACAATGCATATAGCTGGCTAGATACCAGCAGTTTAAAGAACAATAGCTGTTTTGTGCCTCCATGTAAAAATTTGAATATTCAGAGATTTGATACTATGTTGAACATCTTATTAGAAAAAGAACTTGAAGACTTCTTAAGTGATAAAAAATGTTTCAATTTAACTAAAGACCAATGGAATAAGTTACAATTATTAAGTAGAAATAATGATATTGTTTTTAAACCTTATGATAAAGGAGGGAAATTAGTTGTGCTTAATTCATGTGATTATTTTGATATGTGTATGAAGCACCTTAATAACCAAGAAGTTTATTTGAAGGTGGATAGCACTTTCCTTTTGAAAGCGGAACAAGAATTTAAACTCTTATTAAATAAGGGTATTAGACTTCATTATTTTACTAAGCCAGATGTAGATAGTAAGATTATTATTAAAAACAGCAAGGTATCGAAGTTCTTTTGCTTACCCAAGGTGCATAAGAACTTAGAAAGACCCCCTGGTCGTCCTATTGTATCTGCTTATGGTTTTTTTACATACAATTTATGCAGCTTATTACATGAACTTTTGTTAAAAGAAGTTGTTAGACTGCCTTCATATATTAAAGATTCTTATGACTTTCTGTATAAGATACAGGATGTTCATTGGTTGGAAGGAATGTATTTTATCACTACGGATGTAGTGAGTCTTTACACGAACATAACCCATAGGTTTGGTTTAGAAGCAATAATATTTTTTATGGGTGATAATCCGAAAACACATTATATATTGGAGCTTATTGAATTCTGTTTGACTCATAATATTTTCGAGTTTAATGGTGTTTTGTATCAACAATTGAAGGAAACAGCCATGGGGGCTGCTTTTGCCCCCGCCTATGCAAACCTATTTATGGGCTTTTTTGAAAACAAATATTTGTATAGACATCAATTTTTTACGAATCATGTAGTTGGATACTATAGATTTATAGATGATTTGATTTTTATTTGTCATGGAGGTTATGATTTATCTACTGAATTTATTAATGAATTAAACAATAATGATTTAGGTATTAAATTTGATGACACCCATATAGGAGTAAAAGTTAATTTTTTGGATATTGCCCTGACAGGGGTAAATGGTAAAAGAATACAGACCAGTATACATAGAAAATTTGATCAAATGAATTGGAAAATGTGTGGTAGTAGTTGTCACCCTACCCATACTTTAACAGCTATTCCATATGGAGAATTTATTAGAATAAAAAGACTGAGCAGTGATGCTGAACTAGCCTTTAATGAAGCTTCAAGGGCAGCTAGTATGTTTATTGATAGAGGGTATAATGAATTTAATGTTATGGACAGTTTTAATGAAGTGTTTAAAAAAATCAAAATAAATAAAGCAGTTAATAAAAACAGATCAATCAGTTATAATAATAATGAATTGGACCAGGATAAATTATTTTTTGCAACCAACTACACTAATTTTTCCCCTATTATTAATGGTATAATAAAAAAAAACTGGGATTTTGCTAAAAAGGAAATCATTTCACTTAGAAATGTGGAATTAGTTGTATCATACAAAAGAGGCAAAAATATACAAGACTTTTTAGTACATAGTGTGTATAAAGAAAAGAAAAAAATCATGTTAACCAATGTCATTGAAAGAGGAACTTTTCCTTGTAACAATTGTTCTATTTGTAAATACATAAACACTGAGATAAAGGAAATAAATGGCAAAACATTTTTTAATAGAGCTAGGTATTCATGCTCTAGCACCGGAGTTATTTATGTTATTTTTTGTTCTTGTAAGAAATATTACATTGGTGAACCTAAAAGGGCTTTATCTTACAGAATAAAAGAACATGTTAGAGATGTAAAAAATAAAAAAATGAGTAGCCCTATCTCTGAACATTTTAACAATGAACATTATGGTAACATGGATTGTATGAAAGTGTCTATATTGGAACATGTACCATTATATTTTAATAATGTTGATTTTCAAAAAAGTGTATTAAGACAAAAAGAATCACTTCTTATTATGAAGTACAATACTTTATGTCCATATGGACTCAATAAGAAATGTAACTGGCATAGTTTTATTTAACTGTTATAGCTTTAAATATTTTGAGTTATTTTATATAATTGACTAATTAATTAATTGTTTAATGGATTGAGTTGTTATACATACTGCTTAGAGTGATGTGTGCACTTTTTACTCTGTAAAGGCTGTGGCCGAGGCGCTAGAGAAGTTGAACTGAAAAGTTGAACTGTTCATTAAATTTTATGAAAGTAGAGCTGTTACTCACTGGTATTCTTCAGTCGTTGTTTTGTTTCATGACCTTTTATAGTGGTGTTGTTGTTTAAAAGCATAGGAATGTTTCCTCAGGTAGATACCAAATGTTTTCCTCAGGTAGATACCAAATGTTGGATGTGTGATGGGAAAGAAAGAGGTCGCTGGGAACATATGTTTTGGGGATCTAATGAGTTGGCAGACTTTAAAAATTGCCTACATAGTACTCTGTGAGAAATATTAGGTGAGTGAATGGGTGCAACTAAGGAAATTTCTTTTGAGCTAGGATACAATATCTGAATTGCCTAGACATACTAAGGCCTTATTAAGTTTAATTCTGATGGCTGCCCAAAACGCAATTACTAGAAAATGGAAGTCAAAGTCTAAAGCAATTGTTTTTCAAGTACTAGATATTGTAACACAGATAAAATAACTGAAAGTAGGATCTGTAGAAAAGAGTAGGAGCAAATACATTAAAAATGGAAACTGTGGGAACAATCCATGCAGAATAGTGTTTTGAAGGAGGAATGTGGTTTAATGGAGGGTATGAGTTGATTAATTTATGTAACATTGGATCGATGATAGTTATACAAAACAATATATGTCACGTATAATGTTTGTAACTGGGAACATGTTAATATGATTTGCTTTATTTTATATAAATGTATGTTTGCCTATGTCTTAAGTAATAATTCAATGAAGGTATTAAAAAAATAGTAGAGGTGAATTACTCCAAATTATATGGGCAGAGCTCTTGACTGTTGGTCTAATAAGACTTACACACTAGTTGTAATATTAATTTAATAAAAATTATGATTTTACCCAGGGTCCTGTATATGTATAAACTTTTACCTTTGGAATAAGATGAATTTATGTGCATACGTAAGATTCATTCACTTTGTGACAATTTTTTATAAGGGGGAGATACAAGAAGAATAGCCAAGGGAAGGTTGTATTTAGTTAGGAAAAGGGAAGTTGGAGAAAGGCCAGATTTTACATTGTGTGCTCTGGGCAGCTATGATGGCAGATATTTGGTCACAAAATATTTTCAGCCAAGAGTGTTTGGATCAAATTAAGTGGAACTGCAGTAGATGTTATATATAACAAATATGCAGCGAGCTTAACGGTTCCTCTGTGGTGTTTATGAGACAGTTGTGTACAAGTCTTTGGAACAACCATAACATCAGGCTACATGGCATTCCCATATTTTGTAAAAAAATGGTATGACAGAGGTATTAAATGGGTAGAGGATATTTTTCCTTTGGCTAATAATGGAATATTTGGGGGAGTTGAGTGGCCAATGTTTTGGGATAAATTCAACTTACCATAGCATTTTGAGCAACTTCAGGAGGTAATACAAAGACTGATTAAAGAGATATTGGTTTTGGAGAGGTGCTTGAATTTATGGACAGCCTGGGGAAGGTTACTCTACTTGGAAGGACATGGAAGGTGGAAGAAACATGTACTACCTTCTCAATAGGCATAAGTATGATACATTTATGGAGAAGCTGAGTATAATATGGGAATCCAAGGAGCGTGATAGCTTTTGTATGTCAGAATTGCAAAAAAAAAAAATTTAAATAACATAGCTAATTTTGAGACTGTTTCTCTGCTTTGGGGATATTATATGCATTGGATACAAACATTATGCAGAACATCAAGACAATTGTTTGTTAAAGCAGTTGATGGTAGTGCTCAATAGTGAAGATGTGGTTCCAGTGATGCTGGAATCATTCATGTGTCTTGGGAAGCTATGAGATGCATGTATGAAAGAATAAAAGCATATTTCTGGTCGAAGGGTACCACCCATTTGGAAATTTTGGTGACTGTGGCTGGGTGGGAGAAGAGAATGGATGGACAGAGACATAAAATAGTATTATTCTTATATTAGGTGGTTAGACTTATAGCTATATTGCCAAGTGCTGGAAAATGGACCCAAGCTGGAGTAGCAGAGTCAATAGAGATAACAATCTAAAATTTATTTATTATGTATTTATTATTTTACATTTGTTGACTGGGATAGTCCAACTGGATACCTGTCCATTTTCAGAGGAGGCCTGGGAGAAAAGCTCCATACATACATACATACAGAAAAACTGTTAAATTAAACAAGTTAAAGCACTGTTACAAATACAATACATAGGATAAAAGTTATTTATTCTTTCATATATAAATCTGATTTGTTATAGAGTAACAATTAGGAAGCAATGTAGGTACAGCCAGAAGACCTCTTTAGCACATGTTTATATTGCCAGAGTTAGTCAGGATTAGAGCAAGGACACAGCCATTGCCTTTTAAAGTACTGTTTTAGATTTTTTTTAATTGGGTTAGAACCCAACACAGACTAATAAACAAACCAATCCAAACACAAGGAGCTACCAATTGGCTTTGGATTAAAGTTCTTTATTTTATAAGAGGTGCACTGAAACCATTGGCCGCTCTTTGTGTTTGGATTAGAGCTAACAATATTAGGTTTAATCCTTGGATCCTATGTGTTCAAGATGGTAGAGAGAAGAAATTTAGGGTAAAGAAAGTATGAGATAAATTTAGGAGAAGTTATGAAGTATCTGATTAGAACATCCTCCCCCATTTATTCTCAGTGTTATGCTGTTTCCTTTGTCTTTGACTGCCAGCAAATTATATAATGCCTTCTTTTTCTTCTTGAAATTATGACCATACTGTATATTTCCAGTTCTACTGTGTTGTTTTCAATCTAATTGTAGAGATTCTATAAGAAGTGAACTGGCTAGCTTTCGTCTTGGCATATACAAATCAACTTATAACTAAAAATTGGAATTGAATCAATGAGTTATTTGGTAACCAAGCTGTTATGCTGTCTACTTTGAAGTTCATATATAAAATAAATATAATCATTAAAAATATGGTAGAAGACCATGCAAGGTGTACAGGTCATATGGACTGTCTAAATGTGATGGCTGTGCACAGTGTAGTTATATTAAAGATAGTGTGAACATCACAATTAGAAATGTAATTGTAAGACTATGGGATTAATATGTATTGCTATGTGTGCATCTTGTGACAGTTTTTATGTGGGCAAAACTGAAAGACAATTAAGAACTAGGATTTAAGAGCACTATTATGCAGTTAAGAAAAAATATGCATGAAATGCACTTGACAAACATTCTATAGATTGTAGGAATTAAAAAAAATGTTATTTTATGTTTTAGAAAAGATGTTGGGGTGATCACTGAAACTAAGGAGCTGCAATGGCAGAGAAAGTTAAACACTACTTCCCCTC